>NW_010118969.1:0-6886 GCF_000699245.1 Pterocles gutturalis
GGTTGTTTCCTTCACACGTGGTTTTGTCCCCTTTTGGAAAAAGCACAAATCTGGCTTTGATGTGATTCTTTCCCCTGTGCTGACTTGTTCTCCTCCTGTTTTCCTGCAGAAAAGCCTTGCTTTTGCTCAAGAAGAAGCGTTACCAAGAGCAACTTCTAGATAAAACGGAAAATCAAATCAGCAACTTGGAGCGGATGGTAAGCGAGAACTGCTGCGAGGGGCCCGCTGTGTGCGCCTGGAATGAGTCTTTCCTGGGGCGGGTGGTGCTTTTGATGGTGTGCTGCTGTATTGTAACTGTCGAGGGGGTTTAGTCCTCCGTCCGAAGGGCCGATGTCTCTGGAAGGATGCGTATGTCACGACTCTTCCCCAAAGAATCGAGCAGCAGGTGTGTTTTGAGTCTGTAGTGCAGGGTGGTATCATCAACATGTTTTGTGAATCCGTCAAACTTTGTGGAGACCTGCAGCAGAAACTTCCTGGGGCTTGCCTCGGTAGTAGGGTTTTAGAAATGGATGTGTGTGTTCTGGGGTGGCCGTGGGAGCGAGGGATGGTCAGTGAGGACATCGGTTAACGGGCTGGTGGGTGTGTTGTTGCAGCTGCCTGTGCCGGGGCTTTGTGTGTGTGTTTCTTACCACGGGTATGATTTAATTTTCCGTTCCCTGAAGAAGGGGCTCCTGACTGGCTTCTCCTCGCAGTTCCTCTGGGGAGTCTGTGTCTGGCTGACACAGATGGGAATGTGACAGCCTGTGATGGGTCCCCTTCTCCTTTCTGTTTCAGGTCCAGGATATTGAATTCACCCAGATTGAAATGAAGGTCATCGAGGGTCTGAAAATAGGCAACGAGTGTCTGAACAAAATGCACCAGGTGTGTGTCACCGAGTCAGCGGAGCGCACTCCTGCCTCGGACCACGCAGAGTCCTGGGTGTTTGTAGCTGAGGCCCTGGAGACCCCACTCACACATGGGTTTTTGATTCTTTTCTTCAGGTTATGTCAATAGAAGAAGTAGAAAGAATAATAGGAGAAACCCAGGATGCCGTGGAGTACCAGCGGGTACGTACTGCGTGTGCGAGTAGCTGTGAGCGGAGGCTGCCTGCCCTGCAATGGTTCTCTGTGCTGTGCTCCTGCCTTATTTCAGAGGCAATCAGACTGGGAACTAAATCTGTTGCCAGCAGAAAAATCAGCTCTGTTACTTTTCCAAGTACACCTTCACCCCACGTTTACATTGCTCCCCCGTGCGCACGGGCCATGCTGCAAGTCCCAGAGCTGCTTCTGCTGCGCTGGGGTTGACTGGAATGTCCTCTCCTCTTCTCTCATGCACAGCAAATAGATGAGATACTGGCTGGCAGCCTGACGGAGGAGGATGAAGATGCCATTCTAGAAGAGTTAAATGCTATTACTCAGGTAGGACTGGTGTTCTTGTAATTACTTCAAATCCAGATTTTCAGGAAGCTTTTGTAATCAGGGAGAAAGTATCTTTCTCCCACTCTCAGTAGTTCACGTTATTCTGCCGGAGATCCCGATTAGACCTGTTTATGCCCAATTATTGTGTCATTAAAGATCAAGCGAGTGACTCTGTGCACCGGGGTCATTTAGAACTGGGATGCTTTAAGGGTTGTGCTTGGTTTGCTGTCTGTTAGTTATCTCTGCTCTCACTGCAGATCTGTTCACTGCACTAGATGAACACCCTGCCCAGGTCACAGCAGTCGGTGGCCGTTGTCACCCCCACCCATCTCTGTGGCTCATACAGACACTGGCCTGGCTCCGCCGCAGGAAGTGTGCGGCCGGTGGAGGTGGAGAGGGTCTGCAATGAGTGTTGGTTTGAGGAGACTCATAGCTAGTGCAGGGTCCTGTTAAATCTTGTTTAATAACAGGAATTTAAGAAAGCCTTGTGCTATTGACTGGGCAGCACCGAAGCCTGAAACCCTTCCTGCAGCTCTGGGGGCAGGTGTCTGTCTGTGAAGTCTCAGATATTATTCCCCAGTTCCCAGACAGCCTTTGCACAAAACCCGGTGTAAGGGCCTGTGCCCCCCGGTATGCGGGGTGTGTGTCACGTGTCGTCTTTAATGTCCTTGCAGGAACAGATGGAGCTTCCAGAAGTTCCTTCAGAGCCACTCCCAGAGGAGATCCCAGGTACGCCTTCTCTCTGTGCTCTGCAGCTTCGGCTTCTTGTTCTCCTCAGTTCTGTGCAGTAGTCCGAGGCTCTCTCCCGTTATAAGTGTTGTCCTAGCGCAGGGGAAGGATAAGAACTCTGGTTCACAGCCCTGCTGGTGTGGGCGATGTGATTCCCCACGTGGCTCTGACAAACCCAGCTGCCCCGACACCGCAGGAGGACCCCAGGCACTCGTCTCTTTGTTCAGTCAGCATCTAGTCATTCCTCTTGAAGAGTTCCTTGTTGGTACATCTGCTGTTCTTGGGTCGTGCTTTGTACCTGCTGCGAGCCCGCTGGCTGCCGTGGGACGCCCCGAGCGTGTTCCTTCCTCATCTCTCTGCCTGAGCCCAAAAACTCAGGCTGTTCCCCTGTGTGTCACCGCAGCGTGCTGCTGCGCAGGAACGATTCTTTGTGACCGTGGATATTAGCACCCACGCTGCACAGAATGGGAGTTCTCTGGGCTCCGTCACTGCTCATGGCTCCTGTGACCTTGCTTCAGGTGACAGCGGTCATTTTGAAGCAGCTGGATGAGGATCGCTGGAGTCCCACCATTGCAGGTCTGTTGGACCGTGAGCTCCACACAGGAGCTACGGGGATGTTTGCTCCAGAGCCCCAGCGGCAGGGTTTGTGCCTCTGGGTGTGAAGAGGGAAGCGGGAGAGAGCTGGTGAAGCAGAGTGACCGAACGGCGCGGCCGGCCCGTTGCCTGCTGAGGATGGAGCCTTCCCAGAGCATTCCCAGGTGTCTGTCCGTGCCGAAGAGCTGGAGACAAACAGCTCAAGCTGGGCTCAGCTGGGTGCCAGAAGGCAAACTGGTGACGAGTCTGTCTGCTGGGACAGCAGAACACCGGACCATCGGTGGCAGAAGCTGGACATCCCTGCCAGTGGAAACCGGGAGCCGTAAGGAGCCGTTTCCTCCGTGTGGAATCTGCCCGGGAGAAATCTGGGATATGGGGCACGGGGCTGGTTTCTTTTCAGTGCTTGTTTACTGGTAAACACGGATCAGATGTCTCTGTGTTGGCAGCAGGGTGGCCAAACAAAATACCAGCTGCCCTCGCTGCGTGCAGCTGAGTGAGCGCCTCTAGACTCGTGTCAGGTCGAGGGGGTGAGGGGAAAAGCTCGTCTACCCGCTGCCCCCCGCGAAACCGCTTCCTGCCCCAGATCTGTGCCGCTAGGCTGGTGGCTGCTGAAGTTGTTGGATATGTTCTGAAACTGTTTTAATTCTTCAAGTGCAGTGAAAGAGGGGCATGCTGGATATGTGGAATTATTTATAACAAACTTTTGTTAGTTCAGGTGCTGTGCAAACATTTGTTGCCCTATGGAGGCAGGATTGTGAGTCCTGCTTCTTCCACAGGAGGTGGCTGGAGATAATTTGCATTCTCTGTTTCTGTAACAAGTTTCTTTTTCTTCCACAGAAGCGTCACCCGTCAAGAACAGGCCAAAACCAGAACTGGTGGCAGCATCTTAACTCCCACTTCTGGGGATTCCCCCACGTAACTTTCACCCAGGACAGTTTGCCATCCCAGCATGTGCTGGGAACAGGCAATGCCTTGGCAGCATCCCAGCTGTGCTGGGCGGATCGTGGAGCAGGATTCCCTGCACAGGGTGGGGAACCTCGGCTGATTATTGCTCTTGTATCAAGATTATTTTCTAGTGCTTTCTTTTTTTGTAACTTATATTCGAAACTCACTCAGCTGCGCTGTCTCGGGATTAAACAACAACTCTAAAGCTTCCAAAGCTGAACGCTTGCTTTAGGTTTGATTCAGTTGTAAATCTGCCTTTGCTCCGACTGGATCCCCGGGAGTCCCACCCTCGGAGCGCTCGTGTGTGGGGCTGGGCGAGAACGAGCCGCTGCCCTTGGGAGCCCCCAGACCACCCCGCTGCCTGCACTCCTTGCTTTTCCTTTGCTTTTCCTCTTCTGATTCTGTTTGCGGAAGGGCTGCCGGTGTCTCTTGTCCTTGTGTAAATCAGACTGTGCGCGTACGAGGCTGTGGCAGGGCGCGGGCAGCCTGGAGTACAGCAGCAAGCCAGAGCTTCCACGGGCAGCGACGCTTCGTGCTACAGGCTGATAAACGGTTCTGGCAGCCTGATGCAAAACCAGCTTACGCATGAGGGTGTTATAATTTAAGCAAAGTTTGGAGTGATCGCTTGGCTTTGTGTTTGCCGGCAGCGGCGCTGATTGAGGGAAAAACCCGACCTCTCGCCGGTGTGAGTGACGATTCCCGTTCGGATCCCGCTCTGCCTCTGGGAACCCACGGCGCTGAGAGAGATCTGGGGGGACAGAAAGCTGATGAGCCTCTTGAAATTACAGCAAGGAGTCTTCTGCCTGTGTTATGAGCCAGGATCCATCCCTTGTTGGCGCTGCGCCATCGTCAGAGCTCGCCTTTGCCGTGTTCAGATGGGCTGAGATCGATCCTGCTGCCAGCTGTCGGCTCGCCTGTGAGATTTCCTCGCGGGGTCGGAGACAGCAGCGGTGAGGCTCCTTCTGTGCCGGACCTGAGGCGTGAAGCTGCTTGAATCACCGCTCCAGACTCTGCTCCATAAGCAGCTGGAGGGGAGACCAGCTCCTCAGAGACAAGGACCGAGGTCGGTGCGGGTGATGGAGGGCTGGAGAGCTGCCTGGCCAGGCAGGCGCGGGGCAGATGGAGACAGATCTTGGGAGCCAGCTCACCTGCCAGCTTGCAGATGCTCCTCAGGACACTGCAGATCTTTATTTATTATGTTCTTGAAGCCACAACCTGTAATCCCTATTTCTGCGACAGCAGAAGAAGGACCTGGAGGGTCCTTGGAGACTTTGAGTGGCTGCCTTTGGGGATACGTGACCTGGTGCTAAGCAATAACCAGTAATCCCAGGGACTGCGCTGCTCTCCGCCTGCGGTGGTGGGCCAGCAGCTACACTGGGGTTGAGTCGAGCTGTCTGTGTTGTCTCTTTGGCCCCTGGGGCCGAGCCCTCGAGGCGCCTTGGAGTTGCCCTGTTCTCAGTGCCACTGTGCTCTCATTAATTAATGTCTGATAACAAAGCTGGGGTCCCAGAACCCGTGATGCCCTGTTTGCTGAGCAGTGTGACTTCAGCAAGCCCCCAGCTCTCTCTGCAAGGGGCAGAGCGGGTTTAACCGGCACCTTGTGCCTGTGCTGGACTCGCCAGGTCCCCGGCCAGCGTTTGGAACAGCCGGAGCCAAGGCGGGACAGCTGTCTCCTGTTCTCTGCTCCGGATTTTTCTCTGCAGGCGAGGCTGGTGCTGTGCTGGAGCTGCCATCCTGCCTGTCCTGACCTGTTCCACCAGAGAGAGCCTTCCCTTCATCAGCACCGGCGTGGCGGCAGCGTTTCTGTGCAACGCTTTTCCTTCAACACTCCTTCAGGCCGGTGCCAGCCTGGTGTCGAGTTGTTTGGTTTTACCCTCTTTACTCTGTGATTCAGGGCGGTGGATGCGGGATTCTCCCGCTCGGGTCCTGCAGGGCTGTTCCTGGACGCACGGCTGCTGGCGCTTTGCACAACCCTGTTACCCAGGGCTGGCAGCACCGGGGCCAGGAGCATGCCCCAGTCCCTGCCTTCGGTTTTCTTTTATCTTTTTGGGCATCCTGACAGGGAGAGAGGCTGGAGCAGGGCATCCCCAGGGGAAGCTGCGGGGGGGCTGTGCCAGGTCCTGGGGGGAACGCCCCGGTGCTGTCTGTGCCCCCGCTCAGTGTGATCCGGAGAGGGAGGGGGTCAGTGCAGAAGGGGTTAATGCAGCTCCAAGGCTGTTTACTGAACTAACAGGAAAGGTTGGAGCAGATTGCCAACAGCTTCCTCTGGGATCCCTGCCCCAACCCGATTGTCCTGCGTCTCGGGAGGAAGAGCCAGAGCTGTGCGTGACCCCTGGGGTCCTGGAACAATAAACGGTTTCTAACGCTGTCATGGCCTCGTGTTTGCACAGTAAATGTTTTGGATGAGCAGGAGTTGCCTTCCTCCTCCCTCCACTGTGTGCTCCCCGCTCCTGGGAGAGGTGGGGGCAGGAAACCTCAGAGCAGGCTCTGTGGGGGACAGAGAAACCATCCTGCATGCCCTGATGGCCAGGGGGGCTCAGGCAGCCTCCGAGAGCCACAGCACAGCCGGGGAGCCACCGACCGAGGGGCTGGAGGGGATTTCGGAGCCTGTACGTTGTGGTCTTGCTGCAAAGGTAGAGCTGGCCCTGCCTGGCCCTTGTCCCCCGGGCCAGCAGCAGGGCAGGTTCCCGTGGGCTCCCAGGGGACAAGGGCTCTGCTGGGAGGCAGGGGAAGGGCTGGGTCCCGGGACGGGGGGATGTTTGGAAGGCAGCCCTCCTGCCCTTGGCTTTGCGATGAAGCTGAGCTGGGGGGGTTTTGCAGCAATTATTCTGTAATCATTGACAAACTGAGCAATGAGCAGCCTGCAGCTGGGCACTGGCCTCACAGGGAGCTCGGGGCTCTGTCCGGATGGCGGCAGTGGCCGTGCTGTCCTGGGCTGGGGTCCGACCCCCCTCCCGGAGCTGGATTTTCTGGTTCCTTACCCAAGGAGGGGCTGGGGGTTCCGTGTCCCTGTGAAAGCAGCTGTGCGGTGATTAACGGTGTTTAATTAACACCAAAAAAGGCGCGGGGCGGGAGCCAGCCCCCCCCAGCGGGGAGCCCCTCCAGCTGTGTGTGAGCTGGCCAGATGTGCGGTTCAATAGGTGAGTGTCTTCCCGCGAAGAAAATCGTCAAGGCAGCACGGCTCGTTGCTAATTAAACCCTGGGGACGCAGGCAGCCTCCC
>NW_010118970.1:0-298 GCF_000699245.1 Pterocles gutturalis
GTTCATACGGGTTTACTGGGATGGTACCAGCTCACTGGGATGGTACCGGCTCACCGGGGCTGGACCGGCTCACCAGGATCATTTTGGCTCCCCCAGGGTTTTACTAGCTCACCGGGACTGTGCTGGTTTGCCGGGACTGTACCGGCTCAAGGTCACCATACCAGTTCACTGTCACCATACTGGCTCACTGTCACCATACTGGTTCCCTGTCACTGTACTGGCCCATTGTCACCATGTTGGCCCACCATCACCATACCAGTTCACTCTCACCATACTGGCTCACAGTCACCATACTGGT
>NW_010118971.1:0-13475 GCF_000699245.1 Pterocles gutturalis
TAACAGTCCGAGCGTCCCAGACCGAGATCTGACCGGAGTGTGTGGGGGGGAAAAGGCCTTAGGAAAGCGAATGCAGGCACCTGAAGTGAGATGATCTGGAGCCCAAGGGAAAAGAGCAAAAAGAACGATCCTTCCGGGAGTCCTTGCCTATATACTGGGCATGACGTGCATGTTATGGAATAGACCATTGGCTATTCTGAGTTCCAGCCTTAACATAAGAGCAAATCCTAGGCTAGCAACCAGCTGTCCTTCTTCCCTGGTCTGCTGTCCTCGGCAGCAGAACAAAACATCGTTCTTATCAGCTCCTCCTGAGCATAAATCCAAAACAAAGCCTCTTGCTAGCTATTTATGAAGAAGAGGAAAAAAAAAGTTAACTCTCTGCTTAACCCAAGACAACTGTGTAATGTATGTGTTTTATTGAATAGATAACAAGGAAACATAAAGTTATCTATCTAGTTTTCACTAAACTGGTTTATGATGGAAAATTCAGTGATCAAGTTAAAGTCATTGCATCTGCAAAGCAACAGGTACAAAGATCAAAGTTCAAAATTTTTACAATTGGTAAGCATATAAAATTATAAGATTAGAACGAAAAAATTATTGCTTTGTTCCACATGTTTTTGGGGGAGAATTTAGGGAACAGACTATTTATCTCCATTTGGTTTGGGGGAGACCTAACTAGCTCAGAAAAGTTGTATGTGATCTTACATAACTTATGCTTTTACCTTTTCCTGAAGGCTCATGCATCTTCTTGAACTCTTTTCAGGTCACATGGTAAAGCATCTTGGCTTCCCTGAAAATGTATGCCAGCTATATATTTTCTCCTTAAATCTTACCATTTAATGTTATTGACACTCTTTTATTTATTCTTTAGGTTAAAATAAAATAAAATAAAAGTGGAAAAAAATACAAAAGCCCTGCAACCTTAATACTAGGGTACTGGCATAATCACTTGTAGTTGCAATATTTGAAAGTTACCATTTAATAAACAAGGAGAAGTTGCTGATCAATATGCTCTGAGGTCAGCCGTTTCTTCCAATAAAATATTAACTGTGGTTTACATGTGAGTATTTGTTCTTCAGATCAAATGGAAGAAGGCAGTGAACTTCCTCCACTTAATGTTCAATTTTTGTAACTGCTACTGTTCATAAACTGGGTCCAGAAGACAGAGAGTTGTATAGGTTTCAAAATACGTGTGCAACCTCTCTTGTCCTTTTGCAAAAGGTCAAATGTATGCTTTTTTGTCCTTCTTACTTTGAAGGTTGTTTCAAACAAGCAAAAAGCACCTCAGTACTGAAAGAATGAAGGGCTCTTTTCCTTTTTTTATGACTCTTATTTGGTGGGGGGGACATGTGTAATTCATTATCCACACTTCTTATTATGGAGAGAGTTACATACATGAATTCAATAGATTAATTAAGTTATACCACATCCGAGCAAAGCTAAAGGACACAAGAGCATGAATGCTGCCCGTATTTGATAGATCATAGGTCCATCTACTTCAGTAGTCTTTTTTTTTTATGTTGTCCAAAATGGCAGATACCTAGGGAATACTGTAAGAACAAGGGTGATATATACTGATGGCCCCTCTGAACAGTTTCCCCAGTGTTAGCTGTTACGAATCAGGGACTCAAGTCCCTGTCTCTGTAGTTACTACACCTAGATGGGCTTTTTCTGTTTTATAAAATGACCTGTCAGATTTTCATTGTCATAATTACAGCTTTCTAGGACAGCCCACCTTCATGTAACTTTTTAGTAGAAAGTCTTTGTTATTTCCTAGATGTATATCTTTAAAGGCTTTACTTATTATGTTCTCTCTATGACTACATTGTCCTTATAATATTTCTATCATCTACAAATGTTGCATACAGTATTACATGCAAGTCTTATCTATTGACAAAATGTTGAGTAGCTTAAGTCTCTAGTGAAGTCAGTTCTTAATTTACAAGTAATTTTTCAGATAGTAAATTAACTAGTTCTTAACAGGTTTAGTCTGGACTATGTTTACATTTTAAATCAAAGTACCATATATGCTAAAGTGCTTCAGAAAACCATATGTCTATTGTTTTCATGAAATTACCCATCTTAACCATGCTTCTGTGCAACTGGAAAGCTTTTATTTGGTGTGTGTTTAGAAGTTGAGTTATGCTGGGAAGCAGAATAATTCTTCAGTAATCCTTTAGTAGTGGATTTATGCAATCTAACTTCAAGTTTAACTTGATAAAGGTGTCTAATCTCAGCAGCTTGCGTACAGTTAATCAAGAAAGACTGATGCCTTCAAAAGGGAACTCTTCTCACGCAAAAATAGATTCCACAGACTGGCTCAGTTACTAACAGAACACAGGTACTAGCTTCCTTCTATTGATTATAGAATGAAGAGAGATAACTTGCACTGAATAGACAACTAACTTTTCAATATGAGTCTCATTCTTATTTCAGATAGAACTAAGGGCTCAAACTTCAGGGCTTAGCTACATAGCTTAACCTGAACCTTGGTACCAATAGGGTGCCACAGAACAGTTAGTCACTAAGGAACGAATAGGTGAATAAAGAGCTAATAAAATGTCTAATGCTTATAATGTTCCACATACAGCTTCCTACAGTTAGTCAGTGATCGTATAAAATCATGTAATCTTGACAACCAGGCACTGCATGTGTGAATTTGAGAAGATATCAGCAATCTGACTAATCTGTGCTGAACACTCTCCTTAAATTAATCCTTACAATTTTTGTTTCTAAGAGATTATGTCATTCTTTTCGTGAAAACACGTTTAGAGGTACAGATCACCTGTATCACCTGTAGTATAAAATGCTTACAGTTCTCTGGTTACAACAAGAAGACAGGAAAAAGAAGAGTCAGATTCAACTCCTTTCTGTGCCCTCTGCCACATGGTTATCTTCTTCATTTCAGAGAATACACCTCTTTTTTGCTTTTTGGGTTTTTTTTGTTTTTTTTTTTCCTCCATAACCAGTGAACATTGATTGGTTTGATATGATTTGCATAACACCAAGCTTTATCTGTATGAGTAGAGAATAGTGTAACTATTACTGTGAACTCCACATCCCCATTACTTCAGTAACTAATTATCTCATCGAAGACAAATTTCTTGTTGCTGCAGAGTACAAGAGGAAAAGAAGTAGGATGAGCATGCTGGCCAGAGTGCTAGTTGGACCACCTGTAGGATACCAGTGGCAATGTTTACAGGTGCAAAAACATTATTTCTCAAGAGGCCTCAGACAGTAACTCTGCTTATGAGGTAAACAGTGAAAGCTGTTGTTTCAGAACAGACTCTGTCTTTCTTTCAAGGAATCCTGCCCTCATTCATTCTTTCATGCAGCTTCTTACCAAATCCATCAGTGCCCTTACTCCTGTGGGTATTTCTTAGCTGCAACGAAAGTTACAGTAGAGGGACAGTTGGCTGTCTAGGATTAGGAATTACAGCAGCATCCTTACTCTAATCAGAGGTCTCCTGCACTATACAGACCACTCATCATAGGTCCTGACAGTGCTGTTTCTCAGGGGTCTTGCTGTTTCAGTCTAGTGTCAAATGCTTGTAACACACTGGAACAGTGGATGCATCCTTTTAAGTATGACTCGCTGCATTGAGATTTCCATTTTTTGCAGGTATTTTATGCCGTTATTTATGTTGCTCATTAAAAGATGTGTCAGCCTCATCTTCCTATCTGAAAATATTATTAACCATAATTTACTCAAATAGGATCATTTGCTGTCACTGTGTTCATTTATTTTAATTTCTTAGAGCCCAGTTCTGAAGGTAAAATTTCCTAGTTTGAAGTCAAATCATTCTTATCTGGGGCCAGACACCTTCTGTCTTATAATCTCATCATCTTTTATTGATGGAGGGAGAAAAACAAAGCTATGAAGTCTTAATAAAAAAATTTGTCATCAGAAGAATACACTTCCTCTTAAAGCTGACCATAATTAACAATTAAAATAGTGCAAGGCTTGTTCTGTGTTTAAAATATGCCTGCCTGTCAATCTCTGAAGTTATTTCTAGCCCTATTCAACAAAATTAAAGATTATAGTAAACATTAACTGACTCCATTTGTAAAAAATACGTAAAATACAATTTGGTGTTTACACTTTCTCACCATGCATAATTCCAGTGCTCTGGTTTAAATTTGTTTTACAGCAGTAATGATATCCAACATGGTGTGAGCAAAAGACCAACATGTTCTTGCAATCAAGATATACTTGGAAGGTTTAGAAATGTTCTTTTCTAAACATATTTTCAAAGGCGTTATGTGTTTTAAATTACTTTTTTTTTTGGTAACTAGAACATTGCAAAATATTCCTGTGACCTTTCAGACGTGTGGCTTGCAAAGTCCCAGAAGTGATACAGCAACAGACATTGCACTGTTACAAATCTCCTTTGCAATTATAATGCTGTGTAGACAACGTATTTGAACTGTTGTCAAATCTACCTCACATTTTTCTAGAATGCCCACTAAAGAAGAGACATTCCACAGCCCTGCAGTTACTACTTATTTTTTTTCTCGTGGTGCTAAATTAGTCAATCCTTAAAACATTGATTTAGGCCCTTGAGGTTGGACACTGATCTAACCCATGCTTGTTGAAAACTGAATTATAGATTAGCTCTCCCCCGTACTGGAAGAGAACAGCTTAGATGTTCAAAGAAAAGTTGGTGACCTATCTATTTTGAAATTGAAAATTTTACTTCTTAGCACTCCTAGACTTGCATTATACTTAAGGCACTCCAAGTTGGAAAAAGTTAACAACAAAAATATTTGAGCAGGCTGTCTTCTAAATAATTCATAGTTACCTTTTGTGTAATTTGTCATACAATTAGCAATAGTAACCTTGGTTCAATTCAGAAAATCATAGCTTGTGTTCCATAAAATAAAACGGCCAGTCATTTATAAAGGAGTTTATTTGTCATTCTAATTTCAATAACTGCAGGTACTTTGAAAAACACAAATAGGAAGATCTAAGAGAATACTGTAGTGGAATATTGCTAACATTATTTTAAGATGAAGTGTCTTGGCATATTTCTTCATTTACAATGTATTTGAATGTAGTTAATATATTTATTAATACTTTCGTAGCAACATTCAAAATTAAAAGATATAAAGTATGTTTAAGGAAGGTGGGCAAGTCAGTTTCAAAAGCCACATAGAAAAGGAAATTTATGTCTCAAGAAAGAAAAATCCTATATTTCCAAAACAAATGGCCAGATACATAAGTGAATTATGTTTGGTGTTTTGTGTTTGTGGATGATTGGTGTTTGATCTATGAATTAGAAGTGGGTACAATCCTGAGAATTTGGCAATTGCCAGAATTTCAGTTTATCTGAAATTGCCGCAAACTTTTAAGGGTGGTTCCTCAACTCACGTGAGCTCCGTGTCAGCCTTCTATCAACCAAGTAATATATCTTAAATTTTGAAAAAGTTCTCAAAATTGTGATTCTTTGGAAAGCTTTCAGTTCAAGGGACAAAGTCGGGGCATCAGATTGTAATGAGATAATCACTGCACACAAAGAAATAGATAATAGGGATGATTTTATTTTTTATGTTCCCTTTCAGGCCAGATTTGCAGCATATCCTTCATGTCATTGTGCCATAGTTCTTCCAACAGTAGAAGAATTAGGGTGGGGTTTTTTTGCAAGAAAACAAGTACTGGAGAGGGTAGCTGGATTCTTGTCTTTTTTTCCTTAATCTACAGATTAAGCTGTGAATAGATCTACTGCAATATGGACAATCCCTGCAGGAGAAAGGAGACAGGGAAGGGGGCTGTTCTGTCACTCTTAGCTACTTCATGACCTCCGTGTTAACATTATCAGTATGCTAATTTCCACACAAGTAATTAATTATGTTGTGACTTTTAAGCAGAGTTTATATAAAACAAAGACAAAAGCTTAACTGACTGGGACTGGATAGGTAAATGTCATGTGCAAATGGAAAATAATATTCAATTTTTGTTGGAAGAAAATGAATGGAGCAATGATGCTTGGTAGCCCTTATGGGTGTGAGTTCCCTCACACAAGACACTTTGCCACATAAGTTGTATTTGCACTATGGAGAAATTCTTGTGTTTTATCCCAAGGAACAGGTAAAGTTAAAGAGAAATATTAAGCCACGGCAAAGAAACTACAGTGCCATCTTACCACAATGCTAGACCTAGACTAATTAGCTATGTAGAAGATAACCTATCCTTAGAAGAACCATACTATCATATCTATATTTTGTCTGAGATACAAGCATTGACCAAGCAGATAGTTCGGAGAAAGCTGTATGTTTCATTATTCGGTGTAGATATGAATTACCTTGTTGCACTTACACATATTCTACTGGTGGAAGTGCAGAGCCTTCAAAAATCAGACCACAATGAAAACATAAAAGGATTTATGCAAGGTCTTGAAAGAAAGTCTTAGTCAAAGTAATGAACTTATGGGTAGCTGGGTGATAATGTGTTTATTCTGTGTCTGTTACAATCAAGGGCAGCACTCTGGATTTGTGCATTCTTCCACTGATCTTTGATCACAGATTCATACTTCTATGCATGGCTTTAGGTAAAGTAATGGTAGTGTTATTTACCTAACTTGCTATATCATGTTGTTTGAGTTCTAGTCTAGAAATTAATAAGTACTTCTCAAAGTGAAGTGCTCATGGGCAGATCTGTTAAGCTATTTTTTTTGAAACCATTTTAATAAATCAGAAAAAGGAACCAGTAACTCTATGTTTTGTCTATACAAAAAAGCTCATAAACCTTTCCCACATATATTGGATTTATTATATTTCTCCAAAGCAATTTAAAACCTACTGAATTATACTCCTTTTCAGGTTCTGAGAGAACTTTAGTAATAAAAGCAGAAAAGTTGCTGCTGAAATTCATTTTCTTATAGATTTATACGAAAACTGAAAACTGCTTTGATGTCTTTCACATTCTCTTGCCAGTAAAAAAAAAAAAAAAAAAAAAAAAAAAAGGAAAAGAAAAAGAAAAAAGAACTTCTATTAAATTTAACAACACTTGCCTCCTCTCCCCCCATTTCAAACCTCATTTGTCTTTTATGAGGCCTGGGCATCTTGCCATAGCAAAACAGTGCATAACACTAGAATTCTAAAATCATTTTGCAGTTTCTTCTTTTTTTATCCTATTAACTCACTGTGGCAGTGACCCTGCCATTTAAGAGGTTGTTTTGAATGGGTCAACACTTTAAACACTACAGCATGTAGTTCAATACTCAAAGCACTTCACTTGAAGAATTAAGGTACCAAATTTTCAGAAGGAATGGTGGCTCCACTTGCTGCTAACAGCATTCCTTGCAGCTAAGCTTTGCCTAAAAAATAGCAACTGAGATTTACATATTTTTCAGGAGTTGTGGGAAGAAGAGAAAACATTATCATATATTAGCAAATGTGTAAAGGTGTTACATATCCTTGAATTCAGTAGATTTTTTTGTTGTTGTTATTGATTTCCATGGGATGGTTTTCCAGGATAAAATTAATTTCTAGTGAATCAAAGAACTTCTGATTATATCACTAATATTCTCTAGGTCTTTCTCATAAAAGTTAATAATAACTCTTAAGAATATAGTAGTAATAACTCTTAAGTTAAGAGTTAACTACAGACCAGACAGTCTGACCTCTGTGTCCAGCAAGATCATGGAGCAGATCCTCCTGGAGATTCTTCTGAAGTACATGGAAAATAAGGAGGTGATTGGTGATAAACAACATGGCTTCACCAAGGGAAGGTCATGCCTGATAAATTTAGTGGCCTTCTACAATGGGGCTACGACATTGGTGGATAAGGGAAGAGCAATTCACATCATCTGCCTGGACTTGGGCAAAGCATTTGACACTGTCTCACGTGACATCCTTGTCTCTAAATTGGAGAGACATGCATTTGACAGTTGGACCACATGGTGGATAAGGAATTGGGTAGATGGTTACACCCAAAGAGTTGTGGTCAAGGGCTCAATATCCAAGTGGAGACCAGTGATAAGTGGCGTTCCTCAGGGGCCAGTATTGAGACCGGTGTTGTTCAACACCTTTGTGGGAGACATGGACAGTGGGATTGAGTGCACCCTCAGCAATTTTGCAGACAACACCAAGCTGTGTGGCATGGTCGACATGCTGGAGGGAACGGATGCCATCCAGAGGGACCTTGACAGGCTTGAGAGGTTGGCCTGTGCAAACCTCATGAAGCTCAACAAGGCCAAGTGCAAAGTCCTGCACATAGGTCGGGGCAATTCCAAGCACAAGTACAAGATGGGTGGAGAATGGATTGAGAACAGCACTGAAGAGAAGAACTTGGGGGTGCTGGTAGAGGAGAAGCTCAAGATGAGCGGGCAATGTGTGCTTGCAGCCCAGAAAGCCAACCATGTCCTGGCCTGCGTCAAAAGAACTGTGACCAACAGGTCAAGGAAGGTGATTCTCCCCCTCTACTCTGCTCTTGTGAGACCCCACTTGGAGCACTGTGTCCATCTCTGGAGTCCTCAGCAGAAGAAGGACATGGATCTGTTGGAGTGAGTCCAGAGGAGAGCCATGAAGATGGTCAGAGGGCTGGAGCACCTCCCATATGACAACAGGTTGGAGAAAAGAAGGCTCCGAGGAGACCTTATAGCAGCCTTCCAGTACCTGAAGGGGGCCTACAGGAGAGATGGGGAGGCACTCTTTACCAGGGAGTGTAGCGACAGGACAAGGGGTAAGGTCTTTAAGCTGGAAGAGGGTAGATTTAGATTAGATATTAGGAGGAAGTTTTTTCCTGTGAGGGTGGTGAGACACTGGACCAGGTTGCCTGGAGAAGCTGTGGATGCCCCATCCCTGGAGGTGTTCAAGGCCAGGCTGGATGAGGCTTTGAGCAACGTGGTCTAGTGGGAGGTGTCCCCGCCCATGGCAGGGGGGTTGGAACTAGATCTTTAAGGTCCCTTCCAATCCAAACCATTCTATGATTCTGTTATTCTATATCTCTATCGAGGTCTTAATTTTTACAGATTTTCAGAAGATAGATCATGACCCTTTTGTAGCATCTATTCCTACTTTCTGTTCATGCAACTGAAGTACAGTATAATTCATTGAAAATTTGTAAGCAACATGAAAATCTGTATTCTAGACTGAAGTATAAATGTAAATGATACCTGAATTCATATTGCTCAAACACTAATCAAAGGAAGCATGAGCTATATCTGAAGGACATACCGAATACTCTCTTGGGATTTTTGAACTGTAAATGTCATTAGTAACTCAACATTGAGCTGCTGCATTCATCAACTAAGCTATACAGCAGAGTTAAAAAATATGACAAAGAAAATAATTAGTATAATACAGAAAGAAACCTGAGATACACTTCTCCTGAAAATGTTGACTGTACAGTTTTGAAGCCACTATCAAGGCAGTGGCTGACAGTTAATCTCTGTTACCTGCTTCCTATTGCACAGGTAAATAGGGGGAAAATTATAACTTGGAGGTTGCAAACAAGGTACAGTTTGGTACTTAAGATCATAGCCGGAAAGAAGGTAAGGGAATAAGACTTTGGAGGGGAGTCAGGTCTTCTGTGTAAATTTCTTAAAGACATTACTCTCAGAAGAAAATACCTTCTATGCTCTGGTCTTTGAGCCTTGGTTTTCTCAGTCATCCCACAAGATGTTATGCAACTCAATTCCAATTCCAATACTGACAGAAAATATATATAGGAATTCTAAGGCATTTTCTTTAATACAGGGTCTTTCTGAAATTCCTTGAATTTCAGTATTTTATTTAATAAAGTTATAAAGTTCATAAACTCTCTGTTTTAAAACTGTGAAAGTGAAGCCAATTAATCACAGGCTGCATTGCCTTTCATATAATGAAAGAGAAATGAGATTTTACACCAATCTTTTTTCTTTGTCTTTGAGCAGTGATGGCAAATTATCTCACAGAAAGAAGTTAACAAAGGTTTAAAGAAGAATTTTGGTCTGGCAGTTAAGGTGGTAATCTGAGTAATGTGATATCTAGGTTAAGTTCCCTGGATGTACTCTAGACTTTCTCTGCGACCTTGAACAAATCACCTAGTGGAATATTTCTTACCTACCTATCGTTCTCTGGAAACCAGGCAAGAAGAGCAACAAAGTTACCTGGATTGATCTTGATATATCTAATCACTGGAGGACAATGCAAGCAGGCAACTTCTTCCACTTATTTTAGGACAGGATGAATCATCTTTAGAGATAATTTCTCTCTCCTGCAAGTAGTTTGGACTAGATACTTAAAATGAGGTGAGATTTATCCTACTTTTAATCTTCCTACACTTCAATTCTCCCCACACCTGTAAAATGAGCATAATGACATTTCCATTCCCTTTTAAGCTATTACTAAAACATTAAAGTGTGCAACATTAAAATACTGTAAGAATAGGGTGATAAGAGTACCACAGACACATATAAGACTGGTATGTCTGTCAGAATAGGAAAAACCAAAGTCTTTATAACTTCAGTCATAGTATTTTGCTAAACTGAATTCTAGTAATCTTAAATCAACTTTAATCAGAATACTGTCCTGATTGCCATCTGGTTGGGTTCCTATTAGTCATTCAGATACCAACACTTGGCACTAAATTGTTGAGGAGAAAATGAAAGACATGCTAATGCTAGTCAGCATTCTGGTGTTGGGAAATCTGATTTGTTACAGCCAAGCATGTTATTTATCAGCAAACCTGTTTTATGTGCAACAGGTGCCTATCACTGACTTCCTTATTATAAATTATAAAAGAGACATGTCAGTCATGAGTTTCTACCCTTTGCTTGGAAGGAAGTTAAATAATAAATTTTTCAGTAATAAATAACAAATAACTGAAACCGGAAGAAATTTCAGACCAAGTTCTCAGCTAAGTCTGTCAAAATGAAGTGATGTACTAGTGATTTCTAGCAAGAAGATAACGTCAGTGCAGCAGCCTATGAATTGAAACTGCAAAAAACCCTAAGGTTTTTTTTGGAACAGGAGTCCTGTGGAATTTATTGATGTTCTTTGAGTTTAGGGTGGGTTATTTTTGCAGTGTAAAGCTGTCAAGTCAATTTTACCTCTTTTTTCTTGCTGGGGGAATTCTCTTTTCTGTCAGAGGGCTGCATTTAAGACCACTATGTCTCTCTTGTGTGGATAGAAAACCTCTTCTAGACAGCAAGTTCGTCAAGGTAGAGTAGCTGTATTAGAGAAAACTTCAAGGTTAAGTGCAGGCTGGCACCTGTCTTTATCACTGAGGAGCATGTAAGTCTGATAGTTACTGGTCAGCTTTACTGCGGGGCAGAATGACTTAGGAAAATATCAATTTTAGTATGGTTGGAATATTTTCTATCCAAGACTATCCACTGTAGTTTTTTAGTGCAAGGGTGTCATCCAAGGCTGAGGTGTTTATTCAGTCATGGCGTAAGTCTATGACTTCAAGAGATCCCACAGAGGGAGCAGGCCTTTCAAACACAAACTGAAAAATTTTTATTTTAATTCTTTGCAATGGTTTTCATGTATTCTGGCCTTTCAAAAGGCTGGAACTGTATTCATGGTTACCACAGTTTAGTTTGAAACAAGGAAGATTCTACTTTAGAAAAGGAAAACCAGTGTCAGAAGAGATGCATAAATTGACACTTTTATATGGAAGTATCACTACTTGGTGCAAATTATACTTCCTGCTCTACTCTGTGAGTGACTTATAACAGCTTGTATCCATTTTGGAATGTGTTAAATGTGGTCTCATATCTTAATTTGTCCTTTAAATTATGGGAAGAATAACAGCCCTCAAGACGCTGGGTTTGATTCATTAGGTGGATTATCCTTTTTCTATAAACAAGAATAAAGAGGATCTGAATAAGCTTTAAATTACCTGAAGCAGAAGCTGATTTCCACATGCATATATTCCCTTGTAATAACTTCAGCTTCTTACTAACCCAGCAGCTGGAATAAAACTTGTTAGAACAAACTGCGGTCTCCCAGGAATGGTCTGCTTCTCAAGTCAATGGATTAATGTTATATAAATAGCTTGATATTCTTATTTAGCCAGTTTGTCTGTATCAGTTTTCAGTACAGCATCATCTCTGGTCTAGTATCCCTCCAGGCTGATCCCATTAACATATGCTGTACCTGGTTGTTCCTTGGATTCATTTTTACGCTTTGTATCTTTGTGCCGTATCAATGCAAAGCAAATTAGGCAAGATATAGCATGCCTATTCCCAAAAGGAATACAAGCAAAATGAAGTAAAGTTAAGTTGCCAGCCTTACTGTAGTACTGCCAACATCAGCCACTCTGCTGGAGAAAGAATATCCTGCTATATTAAGGTAATGTCAACCTGATGAATATGTTTGTACAGTAATCTTTATTTTTCACCTCTTTCATTCCTGTACTGTGAATAGGTTTTGCACCTGATACACTTTTCTGCTGCAAACAAGAAACACTTCTCAGTTCCTCACTCCACTACTAATCCTATTTTTTCCTAACTTCTGTAAATTTATATTGGTTTCTAAAATGCCTTTAGTCCATTTAGTATCGATTACATTTGTTAGTTAAGAAGGATTACAGTGCAAGGTGGCACCTGCTATTGTTTCTGTCCCTCTTTTTGTATGATGTAGGCTGAGTCAGCCCACAGTCAATGACAGCCATCAGGAGCTAAAATCTTTCACCATTATTTACATGGAAGCAGAATAAATTAGCGTAGCAAAATCCAGCCCTGCTCCTCAAATAAAATTCAGCCTGCTTTAACCAGCAGAGTATTGACTTTGCTGCATCTCCAGCATACTGCTTTCCTGTTCCTTGATACAACTTTTCCTGCCCTAACATAGCACAAACATGGCAGAACCAGAAAAAAACATTTGTGTTCAAGGCCCCCAAGGCTTACTTGGTAAATATTTTGTAACTTTTTCTAGAAAACATCATAGATTTTCTGCATATGGGTTTATATAAGGAAGGTTATTTTAAGTAGGATGTATTTTGCATTACAAGACCTTCTGCCTGTGTTGTTACTTCCTTTGCCATTCATATTCATGAGTAACATCATTGTATTTGTTAGCATATTAGTTACAAATAATTAGTATTACTAGGTATACTATATTTTTACAGAATTCATAAATAAAATTAAAAAAATTGCAGGTAAACAGGATAGTTAGCTTCCAAGCAGCCACCCTGCCAGTCTACAAATCACAAGCGCTATTGAAGCCAACTACTGCCCACCAGCCAGCACTAAGGATCCAATATTGACTTAGGATGCAATTATGCAAGCTGCAATTCTTCCAAAGTACCAACCTTCTTTTAACTAAAATTATCATTTAAATTAAACTGCTACTGGGCTCTGTACTGTGTGCTCAGGAGCTAGTCTGAATGTCTTATAATAAACATGGAAAGACAGGCAAGCTCATTGTATTGGGCCTGGCTGAGATGGAGTCAGTATCCCCACAGCACCCTCCCAGTGCTGAGTGTCACCCTGGCAGCCAGCAGGGTGTGTGTCACACAGCTTGGGAGGGGGCGGAGCCGGGAT
>NW_010118971.1:13513-32459 GCF_000699245.1 Pterocles gutturalis
AGCCAAGGGCAGGGAGGAGGAGGGGGGCATTGGTTCCTGTGTTTGTCTCCAGGAGCAGCTGCTGCACACACTGAAGATCTGCTTTCCTGGGAAGTGGCCGGACATGGCTTACTGAGGGGATGTAGAGAATAACATCTTTGTTTACCTTTTGTTTCTGTGCATGGCCTTGGCCTTTGCTTTAATTAAACCGGTTTTATCTTAACCCACGAGTTTTCCATCTTATTCGTCCCCTTTATTTTGCTGAAGGGGGAGTGATAGAGGGGCCTGGTGGGCACCTGGCATCCAGCCAAGGTTAACCCACCACACTCATGTTTGTGATTGCACTTGAACTTGATCTCCAGGATCACTCTCAAAATGCCTTTGTTCTTGTCTCACTGCTTATGTTACAATTTGCAGTACTTTAGTTTTATGTTAATGTAAGGATGCAGAGGCTTTTTAGCTTGGGTTAACAAGGCATACATGGTAAAAATCTGCATGTGAGAGAAAGAGCATCTCTCATACCTGTAGCTTTTTAATCTATCCAGTAATTTGACAAGGAGGTTAAGGTCTCAAACACTGTAAAATTTCCTATGACTTTTATGAAAATAGGTGGTCAGATATGGGAGAGAGACTTTATTAATGCCTTTACAAAGGGAGAGTTCTCACACAGCAGTTGAGAATCTGAATCTCATCAGTATCTCCTTACTCTTTGACAGGTGTCCAATGTTCTGCATGAAGATATTTCCTAGAGAAATGATAACAGTAGTTTCTTTTCAGTTGTTTCAATTTTGATGCTTGTTTTCATTCTCATAAGCAAATGTTTTCCTCTTGTTCTTTCCTAAACTGCCATGGGATAAAATAAAATAAATCTCTAAGAACAAAAAGAAAACAATAAAGCACTTAAGAGGCTGTTTGGTTTCTGTTCATACTCCTGACAGCTGCTTCATTCTTCTTCACTGGTTCCAGATTTAATAAGGCCATGTAAGCCTTTAAGAAAACAGCAATTAAAATGTTCCTTCTTTTTTTTAATGTATTTGGTTTCAGATTTTAATATAAAATAATTTTATCCAGCTTTTCTTTGAGTATAATGACTGAATTTCTTATATATAATTGCTAAAATTATTTTTTTAAAAGAGAGAAAGTAACACAAAGCTATATTTTCCGTGAATAACAGCACACAGCTCTTGTCCTGCATACTGACTTGACTCAAAATAAATCAATAAAATAAATAAAACTTTATTCTAGTGAGATAATCAGATTTTTGCAAAGCAACAGTGATGAGACTCAGGTCAAAATCTGGTCTGTTCTGATCGTATCCCTCTCTATGAAAGCAGTAATGAAACATTTGAGGAAATGTCACTATAAAAGTTTTCATATTTTTTTATTTCCTGAGTAGAAACAAATGTTTCACTGATATCTTACCTGAGAACTTTGCATTCATTGGTGGGCTTTCCTTGCCTTTTACCTTATTGTTTTAGTACTATTACTTAGTGTGTCACCCAACTCAACTTCTTTCAGCTTTGTATGTTCTAATCTGCCTTAGAGACCACATTGGTGTTAGCAAAGTTGACGTATGCTGGAACAACACTTATGTGGAGTACTCTCTTGTTATAGTTGAGTTCACATGACAGAGAGAAAGTATACAGAAATAAATAAAAAAGAAATTGTCTAGGCTTACCCAAACAACTCCTTGGAATGTTTGGTAGGAATGCTGTATTCTTCACAGAAGGAAAGAGTAGGATTGGGAGGGAGTTTTGATTATTTTTGCTGTTGTTATTTTAACATTTAAAAAATTTAGACCTTATCAGTCTTTATTTCAGATTTATCACTTTTTAGACACTAGTGTATATTCCTCAGGAAAATAAGACAGTAATTAGATTGTGAACTGTATTACACAAGCTTTCACAGTGCTGCTGGGTTCCATTCCCAGGCACATGAATGCACTTGAGGTGCCGATTTTTCTCTTCATGTAGGATATGTTAATGTGTGTCACTGTTTTTTGTGTAGTGGGGTGTTTCAGGCATGCACTGAGACAGGGAAGTTTGGTGTATTGTATCTATGGTCCTGGGAAGTTTTAAAGACCTGTTTGCTTCTCTAGCAATCAATTCGTTTCTGTTCAAATTACAACAGTAGCAATGCTCCAGTATGTTATCTGGCAGCTAAAAAAGCCTTTTGACAGTATTCCATCATCACCCTCCTACTGCTAAATCTTTAATAGCATTTTTAATATCAGCTGTCATCAGATAGTGTTCCAATGGTAATTTATCTTTACTTCTCCCCCTTGCGCTTTGCTAGAAACCAGTTGAAATGTGAGATACACAGTTACTGAAAGAAACCTGTACTGCCCCAAAGGTACGTTCTCAATAGGCTAAATTACCCCCAAATTAATACACAACATTAAAATGAAATTAAACTTAAAATTGAATTTTAGACAGTTGTGATAAAATTTTAAAGAGGAAATTGATAGTTGAAAATCTGTCTTTATTTTTTAATGAAGTTTCACAGACCAGTTTTTTCCAACCTTTGCAATGCTGATTTGACATTTCCAATACCTCCCTTATATGCCTTATAGATAAAACAAAAACAAGTGAGAAACACATTTGTATTCTGTAAGAGATTACAGTACATAATCTTCTCAAAATTTTAGTCTGCTCAGATGGGTTACAAGTGCTCACCTTGCACAGTCACAAAGCTGAAATGGATAAATGGAGGTAAAATAACTAGGGGTACCAATTTTTGTATTAGCTAAAACATAATTTGATTAATATAAAGTGAAAAAATATTTAGAGTGAGAATGTGCTTAGTTTTGTGAACAAAAGCTGCAGAAAACCACCTTCTGTCTTTGAACTTTCAGTCTAGGTGCTTTCTCACGCGCCTTTAGGGCTGGGTTGCCGGACTGTTTGGAATAACATAAAGAGTGAGGTTTCAGGTAAAAAAACTCTTTCCTCTTCCAAGTTTTGAAGATGATGGGAAATTCAAGGAAAAATAATGTATTCCGTTTATTCAGCTAAATCAGTAAAATTAGGAATGACCAAGGCTCAGAAGATCTTTTATACTGAAACTATTTTTGCTTCTCCTCTCAGCCCCTAAATGTTCCAGTGTAGGTAATACTCTATACTTAGACCTCTATTGAGTTGAATTAGTGACATGCTTAAAACACAAAAGCTGTCTTGGACATTACTTTGGATAGCAAAATCTGAAAAATCAAGTCTATTTCTGAAAAAAAGATCTCTCTACTCTTTTCAATAAAAATGAGTGTCTTTATACCCTTTCATTGTTGGCAGAGACTAGCAAAATATCGTCAACCTTACATACTTTTTACAATAATGTAGACTTTTTCAAAAAGTAAAGCCTACAAGGGTGATAAACAGCTATTTCATATTCAAACCAACTTGGCTGCTTTATCATTTTCATCAAAAACCTAGAAATTCCTCATCTAGGAATTACTTCATCAATAAAAATTTATATTACAGAATGACAGCTTAGCATTTCTGACTTTGGCTGTTGCCCTGTGTAGGTGTCATGTTTCAATATATCTATCTGTAGTGCAGTACTCTCAGTGCAATATATAACCTATTCATCACGGCTAAATCCTGGCTTTTAGTTCCTCTCTTTTAAAAGGTGACTGTCATCTCTGAAGCATCTAAGTTTAAACCTAATCCTGGTTATGTGCACAATTTCACATTGTGATGGGAAACATTTCTCAAGGGGAAATTAGAGAAGCACGAACGTCTGTAGTATGACAATCTGGCTCTGATAAGCATCCAAAATTTAGACACTTATCTGGACCTCTCTCTGGTCTTTAAATCTTGTTACAATTTCTTAAAATACTTTCATATTTTATGTGTTTATCTGGGTGAACATATCAGAATATTATTTTTTGTGTTATTTTGTTAGTTCTACATTTCTAGATGTAACTGGGAGATTACAAGACTCAAAAAAGATTTAATAAAGGGAGTCATCCAGCAAAGTTTTGTTCTGGAAGGACACACTTGTTTCAAGACTGGGACTGGATTCTATAGACTACTAAAGAAAGCGTTTAACTGAGATAAATAGTATTTGAGAATGCTACAATATACCTAGTTTATGATGCTACTTCTAAAGCTGACAGTAAAAAAAAAAAAAAAATAATAAAAAAAAATAATTGCTCTTGTCTTCCTGAAATGGTAGACATAAAACAGAAAATTGGTTTAGAAATTCTTCCAGGAAATGTACTCACTTGGTATTTTCAGTGTTTCAAGGCCTGGTCAACTTATAAATACTTCAGAAATGCCTTCAAAGTTTTCTGTTTTCTGTCCCAGTCAAAACAGGAAGTAAAAACCATACAGAGGAGAAATATGCTTACACTTTTTGTCTTCCTTTGTATTAAACATCAGCAACTAATGGATTTTCCATGAAGAAAATACAAAATATTGAATCAGTTGTTATGCATTTGCCCAATGCTATACAGAACTTCTATTTTCCAGGGGCTGACAGTCCTCCATTGCTACTCCATGACGTTTTTCTTTGAGAAGTTTATTGCTCTGTAAATGAGTCTGTACTGGACTGCTTTATCGGAGGTGAGATGATCAGCAAAGGTGTTGGCTCGTCCTCCTTATGTATGCAGAGAAAGACCTGGGAATGGTCCTGGGGGCAGGGCCCACATGCACATCTCCTCCCTTCATGATGAAGGCATAATTACCCACTCAGCATTTTCCATGGAGCCCTACATTTTTGTGCCATTTATTATTTTATCTACTCACTGGGTCCAAAGGGCTGGTGCAAATAAATGATTGTTTCCGTTAGCTGTTTGTGATTGATAGATATAAAAGTAGCTTTTAGGAGAATTTAGGTCCTCTGATCTGAAGGTCTATCCTTAGTGTAGGAAAGTTTTGGTAGCAGCTTCCTCATTAGTGCAGTCCAAACAAAATTCTCTATCTCATGTTCCCATTTCACCTACAATCAGATGTTGTGTCTCATGTCCTGTTCTTCTTTGTGATAGATAAAACAGAACATGGCAGGATACAGTTGCCTGAAGACAGGTGTCTAGTGCCATTTGGCAATCTCTAGGCCACCAGAGATAGCTACAGGGGACTGGCAGCTAGGACACAGAGCTTGTCAGACATCCCTGCATTTCTGCAGTGGCAGTCCAGGTAGGACGTCCCTTGGACCTTATGTGGACTAACGAGTTGATCCATTTGTCACAGAAGAATTTTCTCTAACACTTGAATTTATGAAGACACAACTAACAATTTCATTAGACTTCTTCAGTGGCATTCCAAAAAGCCTAATTATTGCTGAATGGCAGGGATAGGGATACTCAGGTTATAGTGTTTAATGACTATAAACCATTTCAGCCTACACAAACCCATTCTGTCACCTTTTGCTATTTGATAATTAATAGATTTTAGAACCTCCACCTAAACTTATAGTGATGTACTTGAAGTGCATATAAAATCAATGACTACTTGTTTAGGCATCCAGATGCTTTGCTAATTTAGTCTTCGTTATGCTTCTCTGCGGCAGGTAACAAGCCTTAATATTCCCAGAGAGCATACGGGGAATCTGAAATAAAGTTAGATTTATTCAGTTACCCAAAGCTATTCTGTAGGTATAGGGTCTGAGACTAACATTACTTGCTTTGGTATTTTCTGATTCTATATAATCCGAAGGATTTTCATCCTCAAACCTTCCAAGACTGTCTCCAAATATGGTCTAAATGTGATTAATCAATACACACAGTATTACAAAAATTCCTGGGGAATTTGGGGTGAAAGTTGTGTTTCTTCTGGGGCAAACTTAAGGATAGTCTTAATAAAAAACCTTTCAGAGTTAGGGCACAGTAGGGGCAAATAATGGTCCTTTCCATGAGACATGGCATAGTGTGTATATATCTTCATGTTCTCCTTTTGCCTTTGGTGGAATGTTCTAAGTGTTTTAAGCCAGTTTTTACACTCTTAGCGACTATAATCCATTCCAGCAGACAGCAAGTGATACATGTGGGTAACACTGTATCTGCTCATTAGAATTCAAGCATACACTAACACTGAGTTAGATTCCTTTTTAACAGAACACTGGATAAAATCACTCTAGTGCTACTTATTCCTTATCAAGTGTAAGTAAGGAATGTTTTATAATTCATGATCTAAAAATACATACAACACATTTTTTAGATTGTATCAGTGTGTTACTCTGGGCCCAGACCAGAGCTGGCTGGAATCCTGAAGGCTGTTATACTGAAAAAGAACTTGTTTGGCACTTCTGCTGCAGTTTCCAGGAGGTTTGGTGTTGGCACACACATCAGCTTTGCAAAATAAGGAAAATGATTAATTTTCATTGAGGGTCTCAAAAATTAGGTTCTTCATTGAACATCTGGTTTTAGAGTATTTCCTTTCTATAACTTAAAAAAAAATCTGCCAATTCAGAAGAAATAAAATGCTGCAAATCTTAGATGCACATAACAGGTGAAAGTTGATTCCACTTGGTATGAAAATTGCAATATTGAAGAAAAAAATAGACTATATGTTGGAATATTCAAATTTTAATAAGAGATCTTTTCCATTCCAAGAGCAATATTGCTTTTATTTGTATCCTGTAATCAGCCTCAGGAGTTTAAGTTGGCAAAGAAATTTATTTTTTAGCCTGTAGCCATATGCCTTCTTGTTTTCTTTCATCCAACCGTTTTATTTATACCCTTTTGCTCCCATCTTTTATTCTCTTATGCATACCCACACTTTCTGATCTCCTGCCTTGTATTTCAGTTTCTCAGTTCTTATCCCAGCAGATTTCTTTTCAAAATACAGGCATAGCTCTGAGAAAATGGCTTGGGAAGTAGGATCCCTGGGGAGAAGGCCTCAGGAAATGCAATATCTCAGTTTAAACATAACAATGAGTTGGTCACAGCATTGGGATGAATGCAGCTAAGTGTGCTGCTTTTGTTTTATTTGTTTCTTGAATAGCAATTCTAATTTCCTTGTACTAAATAATCATACTTTAAACACATCCACAAGTAAAAAAATAATTTCAAAAATGGAGTAATAGAAGAAAGATATTTGACCTTTAGGTTAATTAAAGTCGTTACTTCACTTGATAATACAGATCTATTTACTGGTCGTTTTGGCTAAATTTCAACAAACTTTGCACACAAAAAAAATCCAGTCCCAGGGTATTAAAGCAGCATATATTATCGGAAAGATTATGGATGACAGCTGGGCTGGGTGATGATAGCTGAGGAAAAACAAGTTTTGCTAGCTGGAAAGATTATTACTGAAGGGCTCACAGTGGTGATGGCAAAATCAAATACAGATTGTGCCTTTAGCTGTTGGCGTTGTAATTTGCGTGACTGTGAAATCTACATATGCAACCTGATGGTTCTTTTTCATTGCACCTTTTTCCTCACTCTGTATATAAAAGACAAATGTCATTTTGCTTTCCCTGCACCACAACAAATAATTGTCAGATGTTGTTTTTGTCCATTCAGTTATTGCTTGATGTAAGATATGATACAAATGGAAGAATGACATGATTTTATACAAATTTTGCTGGCTCATCTGCACTAGTTCTTATATACTTGTTAAGACTAAAACAAAGTATTCTTCACCTTGCCAGCCACCTGTAATAAATGATTGCAAAGCATGACTTGTTTTCCAAAATCTAATGTATAAAACTGAGTTTTATACATTATATACTGTTTTATGCTAATATAGAAAACTGAGTTTTAACTATTATAGAGCTGCTAATAGCCAGATTCTGTGGTAGAATGTCAGAGACTTGGATAGGACTGCACAGGCTATAAGTCAGGAAGGAATTTGACTTTTAGTGGCTTCATATTATATTCTATCAGGACAGTGTGAAAACAAGAGCTATTTCTATTAGCATAGTAATGAAGAATTTTTTCCAAAGATAGTGAATGAAATCAACACACTAATTAGATTTTATGCATAATACTTGATGGTCAACATTAGTCAGATGAGATAGGGAAAACTTCCATTTAATGCATGCCAATATTCTTGTTTATATTGGACACAGAACAATAACAAGAAGATAACATAAACCACTGTGAGAGGAGTACTTCTCAGAATGAAATAATCTCATCTTTTCATTTATATTATGCAGATCTGGAAAGGAAAAACTACTACAGAGGATGAAAGAAATAATTCTCAGCATGGCATGGTATTCATCACATGATTCAGATAAGGTCATGCAGATGATTATAGAGATAGAACATACATGTACATCAGCTGTGATAAACATACATTTAGGTGAAAATCATAATGTTTTGTATCTAATCTTACACACGTACATGGTTTTATTGTTTGTTTGTAGTCTTTCTTCAAAAGGTGATGAAAAAACTGAAGCCCAGTGACTTTTTTTTCCAGTGCTCTAACAGTGTATTTTATGCCCTCTGGCATATCTGCTGAAACTCAGTTGCCCTGAGATATGTTAATGAGGCTGGTGTGACCGGTGGCATTGATTTAACAGAATTTTATTTCTGGACACTTTTCTTCAGACTATCAGACCAAGAGTCCAAGAGTAAGAACATGTAGCTAGAGAACACTAATATTCTTGTAGTTTTATGTGAACCAATATAAAAGATTTTCTTTGTTTTAATGTAAAGTGCTCATGTTTACAAAGAAACCTTTCACATTTTTTTGTATTAAACTGTTTCATAAAAACTACTACACAGGGTTTCTGTCTTCATGGAAACAAGGTTGATTAATTCTGTTCTGTAACACCTCAAATACGTCTCTAGAATTACCTAAGAGCATATTATTCCTTTCTGTAAGATATGTATGAATATTTTTACTATAATTTCTTTTCTCCTTTTATATTCCTTTTCTTACTTGTATCCTTCTTCCCCTTTATATATCTAGTACCATTAATAGTTCTTTCTCTATTTCTCATGTACTTATCATGGTTCAATTCCAGATGCAGATTTTGCATCCTGCTTGAAAAATTATTACATAATTTTGTATTCAGTTAAAGGATTTTCAGATAAATCTACTGTGTTTTTAACATAATAAAATTCATAAAAATAAGGTATAGAGTTCACTGTATTTGATACAGAATGAAAAAAAAAAAAGTTTGTTTCATTTATATGAAGTAGCCAGGAGAGGGTGAAAAGGAAACATTCTTACAACAGCAAAATTTTCTCTGATTATGCAGCTGTAGAAAGAAAAGGTAATTGACATTTACTCACTCTCATATAGAGACAAAATGACTACTTTCATCATATCTCTTTTGCACAGTGTTTAAACTATAAGTGGAAATAGCTTTTGACAGATTGCAAGTAACTCAGCAAATATATTAATAGTAATTTATGTGAATAATGTAGAACATAATTTATGCCAAGATTGCTGAAATTTTATCAGATCATCACTCTCTGAAAGTGCAGAATAATATATTGACCTCCCCAAGTAAAAAACTTTTAATATAGCTTATCTGGCACTTTAGTTTCTCTTTATGAAATAAGCAGCTGCACTTACCAAAGTGGTTAATATATTGTCATTCTACTTTTTTCAGCCCTTGAGTAGAAATGGTTACAAAACACAACCTTAGATGTAAACAGTCTCACACTGTTCATAATTCTGTTGTGTAAACAGACTTTCACCTGTATAAGTAGATAAAAACAACACCAAATACTTTCACATTATTTCAATCCAAGTGTTGTACCTGCAGTGTGCTCCTTAGTGGAGGTGAATTGACTGAATTACATAAATATTTTTATCTTTTTCTGTGCTCTTTGTGGTTGTCTAAGATTTCCATAGCAGAGTCAACATCTCCACAGAGAAGTGTCACAGCTACAGAAAATCACTTTATGTATGTAATATTATATTTAATCAAATACTTAAAAGCTGGTGGAACATTTGGAAACCTTTTTTTATTCCAAAATGAGAAGCAATCCAATTTCTCAGGAAAATAATTTTTCATTATTTTCTACCTTTTTCATGTATATGTGAAATGAATTCTGTCCCCATTGAATTCCCCTTTCAACACCTTAACACTATGTTTCAATGATAGTGTGTCAAGATTTGCATTTCATAGTTTTTATGCTATGGGAAATAGTGAATAACCATTCCTATTCATTTCATCCATGATTTTATGATTCCAGAGACCTCTATTATATTCAGTCTTTTTTTTTTTTTTTTTTTTTTTGTTCATTTCCCAAGTATTTTTTTAGACACACTATTCCTTTGTGAAACTGAGGAGCACAAAACAGTTTCAGTCTCTTCTTGCTCAGAAGCCACTCTACAGTTCTGATAGTCTTAATTGCCCTGCACAGACTATACCTGGTGAATTCTGTCCTGGGGCTCAGGTGGGCACTACTGCCTTTGTACCCAGTGGGCAAGCTAACACATTCTCTTCACTGCCATCACAAAGCTTCTACATGTCTGCGTCCTTGATAAGAGAATTCCCTTGTTGCTATGGATTGCTTATTGGACAGGTTTCTATCTGCAGTAGGGTAGTTTTGACACCAAAACTTACAAGATCATGATTTGGGAGACAGAAGGAAAAGAGTAGTAGAGAAATTGTCTCAGCAATGGTATCACTTCCACCTTTATTTTATTTTGTTTTATTTATTTTTACTTATATGGACTGTTTACCTGGAGCTAAGACTGACCTATGACTTATTTCTAAAGCTGATGTAGCATCTTGATTTTTGTCTAGGTTACCCTCTCTGGTCTTAAGAGACAAAGAAATGCAAATAAGTAACAAACCTTTTTTGTTACTATAGAACCTTTTTTAATACAGTTATTGCAAATACTTAGAAAAACAGTGTTTGCAACAACATTTGTTGTCCCTTCTCTTAGAGGTATTGTGTGAGATGTGTCCCTTAAATTCAGGTCAATGCAGATTTAGGTTAGATTGTGAAAAGTGATCCCTAATTAAAATATGTAAATTCCACCAGGGACCAGTGTGTTCTGTGAACACAAAATATAATGTTTGAACAGAGATGACTGCAACCTCAAAAGACTTTTCATTGGCTTTTCTCCTGCAGACTTCCATCCTTTCCCCTTCTCCAGCCTCACAGTAGTAGCTGAGCGAATAAATTAAAAACCTAAGGTGTGGGGTAAAAGATTGTTTGTTTCACTTCAAAATTAGGTCACTTTACGGAACAAAATCAAAACAAAACAATAAGGTATAGTAAGATTGTGATTCCTTAAAACAAAAATATGAACAATGTTTTACAACCCCAGTGAGGTTCCAAACAGCGATTTTCACTTCTGTTTGCACAAAAGTGAGCCCTTCCTCAACATCTGTAATGACTAGGCCAGCCCTACACTTTGTAGGAATAAAATCACGTGCCACATGAGTCAAGATGATCTCATTGTGGATCAAAGCCATCTTTTAATGTGGCAGAGAGCACTGGAACAGTTCTCACAGCATGTGCTGCCAGTATCTCTAAAACTATTTCAATCAACTTCACCACTTCAGAAAAGAGCTGACATTCAGTTTGGCTGAATAAACAGAGATATTTCTGAATGGACTTCAGTGTTCTTTCTGTAACATGACACTCAGCTTGAAGCTAAGTAGTCAGTCGATTGTGGCTGAAATTGGAACTATAGACTAAAACATGTCATGCACATACATTTTTCTTATGTTTGGTGGTATTATGAATGTTTCTCAATATTTTCAATTAAATTGCAGTCTTTTTTTCAACATCTGGATTGATTATTGGGCACGGTAAAATCAAAAATTTTAACATAGATTTATATAATGGGTTTCTTCACTGAACTTGAATATCTTGAAATGATTCTATCACCTGCCCCTGTTGGCAATATTAATTTCTCTTTCTTTTTTTTTTTTTTTTTTTTTTTGGAAGCCCTTATATTTTGTCTATGTTCAACTTTCAGCCTCCTGGGTAGATTTTTTCACAGAGCAGATGCAAGTTTTAATCTGATTGATAGATGGCACAAAGAAGCATTTGCATAGAAGATTGGACTTCCAGTGATGAAGCTTGGCCCTTGAAAAATTGCTGTACAAAACATTCAAAAAGTTAAACTATTACATTTGAACCACCATGCTATAAAGGGAGCATTTCGGTCTTTTGCTGTCGCAACAAATGTTTTTTGTCCTCTTTGCAAGATAATTCTCTGAAACTGAAACAAGTCTTCTTGAACAAAACATTCAAACTTATTGGAGACAAAATTCTGGTGTTTGTAGACTTACTAGATACATTCTTTGCATCTTGGAATATAATAGGATTTTCATGTTAATTTTTCGTTTGTGAAAAATTAAGAGTCCTTAAGAAAATTATTACCTCTAAAATAACAACATAAAATATATATATTGAACAGTAATATATTTTATTATATTTAGTTTACTATATCCCTACCCTACTAGTGACATATTCATTTTTTCTTCAAGAGTGCTGTTTATTCACAACTCTAAATCTTTTACTATGCATTTAATTGTTGGCTCTAATAGCTCTAGCTTATTGTACACTCCTCATGAGCTCTTCACCAAGTTCTGCATTGTCATCCACTTACCACAGACATAAAATGCAGTTGCTGATGTTTTTGAAGTTTTTTGTCCAGTTGACCATAACTTCTGGAAAGTCGTTTAAATTTTTTCAGAATTACATCTGCAGTTTAAGAGCCAATTTTCCTATGATATCATTTTAGAAAATCTCACTCCTTAATTTGCCATTTTTAAAGCCACTTTGAAATATCAAGATCAAATTCTGCCAGGAAGCCAAGTTATTGAATAAAGCAACTGTCATCCTCTGTGCTTAACAATCTGTCTTCAGCCCATTTGGCTTAGTGGTATCACAGAGGAGTTCTTGTCTGGCAACAGAAAATATGTTACTGTTTTCATTAAGACTCTTCTGTTTGTTCTTTTTTTTAAGAATATTGAAAACATTTTTGTCTCCAACATTTCCCGTGCTATTCTGGAGAGCAGGAACAGCTCACGGTGACATTAGCAAGCTCTACATTATTCAAATTTTTTTCAAGATCTTTTTTAAAGAACAAGACAGAACACTCCAGGTCCTTCCCAGAGAGCCTGACACAGCTGTGATCACTGAGCTGCCTCCGTAAGACATTGGCATTCTGACAGGCAAATTGTCACTAAGAAGGCCAGTGCTCTTCTTACCTAACTCTGTGCTTAAAGCACTCCATCCCTTGAAATTCACAACTCAATGTGGCTGTAAACGCTTTCAGAAATGTAAATTGTGTGGGCTTTCCACTCTGATGATTTAGTTCAAGAATCTAAAATTCAAGACAGCAACAGCCCATGGTCAGTATGGGTTCCCTGGAAGAAGACCTAAAGTAAAAACAAAACTCAAGTAAGGTTACCAAAATAAGCTGCACAGGCTGAAGCAGTCAGAAAGCAGTCCTGTCATGTCAGGACACCTCCTTCCTATTCATCCTGCACTGAGCTTCCAAGGATGGCATTACGAGGTGTGTTACCTGAGGAGAAAACAAAAGGTAATCTTGAATCCTCCCCTGCAACGTGGTTGGGTGCTGTGTTGTTCTTAATGTTTTGTTTTTTCATGGCTCATACATTATCAAAAGGATTGTCTGGCACCGGGTAGGTTTTATGATCAAAGAATTCACTCGACATTTGCCTCCTGGCTGCCCGTCATGTTCCAGGATGTTTCAGTGGAGTTCAGCCAAATGTTACCAGTTTTCAACCTGTTCCCTCTCTCCCTGATCTTAATGCAAAAATCAATGTAGGTCTTAAAGAAAAATTATCAGTGTTCTGCCTTGCAGCTGGAGTTCCACATTCTGTATAATGATGGCAAACAAAAAGGTTGCTGGAAGAGAGATTCAGTTTCAAATATTTCTGTAGAGAGGAATAAACTAAATCAATTGTATATAATTTGTTCCTTATACCTACACTCTACAGAATCGCAGCCTTCTAAAATGCTGGTCTCATACATGCATCACTTGTGGATTTTTTTACGTATTCTCCAGGCTGGTACCTGTTAGGGGAAAACATATCGTGCCTGCTCCAACAGGCTGAGTGAGGCAAGACTGCCGCAGCTCCACGCCTCCAGTCCCACCAACAGTGAGGCTGAGCACATATTCCCAGTAGGCACATGCACACGGAGCATGCATACACACAAACATATGTGGCCATCCGTACAGATCAACAGAGACAGACAGACATGCAGGGCACTCACATGAACAGAGACAGTACCAGTGGCGTCATCCTCCTCCTTCCTGGGGATGAGGGAGAGAATTAAAGGGGTAAAGGGAAAATAGACTCGTGGGTGGAGATAAGAACAATTTAGTAACTGAAATACAATAAAATTAAAAATAATAGTAATATATACAAATACTCAAATGAGTGATATACAGTGATACTGCTCACTACCCAATGACCAAGGCTCAGCTTGTTCTCAGCTAATGATCCCAGAGCAGAGAGAGTCCCAAAACTGCAATTCCAGAAAAAAGAAGAGCCTGAGTGTCTGAGAGAGAGAGAGAGAGAGAGCCGACCAAGAGAGCGATCTTCTGGACAGCTCCTCTTAATATCCTGAGCTTGACATGCATGATATAAAATATACCATTGGCCAATTTTGGTCACAATCCTAAAAGCAAAGTTGAATCCAAAACCAGTAATTATGGGCTATGCTCCATCCTAGCTTCTTGTGCACCTGCATACTACAAAACATGGGCGGTTGAAAAGTCTGTGATTGTTTTAGCAGCAACTATAAACATCAATATGTCATCAACCTTCTTCTTAGCACAAATCCAAAACGTAGCTTCACACTAGCTACTATGAAGAAAGTTAATTCTGTCCTAGACGAAACCAGGACAGGCCCACTCCAGTTTTTGGTACAGACCTCTCACTCACAGTCACATTCACACTCACACACACACCCCCCAAAGCTGCCTAGGACTTCCCTGGTCCCTCGTAGTTGATTCCTTTGCTGCAGGAGAACTTGCCAGAAATGTAAGTTTATTCAGTGCCAAGTGCGGTTCCTAGAAGTTTTCTTAGGGACACAAATTTTCCCCAGTGACTGCATATGCAATGTATATACTTTCAGATTTATATACTTTCTTTAGATTGTTTTTATGGGTCCAGTTGTATATTTTAATTTTTATAAACTTTCAGGTATTTAAAGTGCTTTTTTGACTTCTACTTTACATTCTTTCTTTTGTAAATCCTAGTACATTCGTCAAAAACTTTGTGCTTGAAGATACCTTTAGAAATGTGTTTCTAGTTGTATAAATCACTTCTGATAACATAATTCTGTCTAGATCACCAAAGTACCTTAACACATTTTGGCAAAGGTCTTCAGAACAGTCTAAACAAGTCAGTCACAGTGTCTGATAAAATCCTAACAGCTTTTATATGTTAAAACTGAGGTTTGTATTTCATTTATCCACTTCTCTGGTGGCTCCTTATCTGACCCTATTGCCATCACATTGTTTACAAATTCCGATGCCATTGTACAAGCACATTTTTATCCATGAACGACTTGTGGAAGCAGCATAGAAACATAAAATGTGTTTTGATTTATTTTTCTTTAAATGTGAGTGTCCCCTCTGGGAGCTGCAAACAAGCACTGCAGTGTTACTGTATCACTATATTTGCAGAGCAAGTTATCTGGAAGCCAATTGCTCTAAAGTAAACATTGTTCTGTAGAAAAGAACAGGATGGGAAAAAAAAAAAAAAAAAAAAAAAAGAGGTGACATTCTGCTATAGTAACCTGAAGGTAAAATAGCTTTTTTTTTTTTTTTGTATAAACCTTCTTGATAACACCAAAAATGTGAAAGTTTGAATGCCATGCTACAGATTCTATTTTTTGATAAGTAAGACATTCCACTTTTGTCAGTGAGGTTTCAGTGAAAGAACACTAAGGCTTTGATTTGGACCCCTGCTTTTCTCTACAACTTTAATCTGTGTACGCGGTAAGAATTTCTTTCACATTTGTAGCAGTGGTCCTGAGATTGATGTCACTGCCCATTATTATAGAGGGGAACATTTGATACTGAAGGTTCCCAGAGCTCCCATCAGCTTTCTATAGTACGTCTGCTCTCCTGACATTTGATGTCCCTTAAGCATGATATAGTCTGATAACACATCATGTGCTTTTTGGGGAAATAAAGAATTTTGTTATCTCTGCTTCTCCATTAGATTGTCACTATCTACATTCACAGTGCTTGATTTAGCCACCCCCTTTGTGATTAAATATAGCTATATAAAAAGTAGAAATGAAGGATCAGCATAATGTCATAGACAGGTAAATACATCCTGCTATAAAATGCCGAGTGCAGATAGATTGAAAGACAACTGATTAAAAGATGCTTTTCTGAATACTGCATCCACTTGTGTGTGTCTGCCCCTTTTCTGTTGATGGCTCAGGGCACATCACTTCAGGAGCAGACATAGATCAGACCCTATATTCCATCTATCTGTAATTCTTTCTGCCTTGGTGGCAAGCACCAGATGTTTCTGAGGAGATGTTAGAGCAGCCTACCCACAGAGACTGTTTCTTTTTAATTCCAGATGCCGAGTGCTTGGTTTTTGCTCTGAAACAGAAGGAACTGTCACTTGGGCATCCCAGTATCTACCTTTTCCACAGCTTCAGGAGCCTTGAGGGTTTTGAACAGTTGACTGCTCTGTCCCAAAAGATGCCAGACAGCAGCTTGGGTCTTGGCTAGCATTGAGACATGTATAAAGGCTATTTAAAGTAAAGTCACTATTGCAAAAAGTGTGCCAATAAGCTGAGTTTGTCCAAATATAGAGAAAACTCACAGAAATTAAATTGGACAGGGTGATAAACTCAGATGAGATTTATTGGTAGCAAACTGATAATGAGCTGATGACAAATTTAAACTTATCTCTGCTTTAACAGAAATTGTTTTGAGACTCTGATAACACTAACAATCCACAGGTTAGAAAAGACACTTAGGAAATTAATGTTACAAGACTACCTTGGGAATTCTTGAACTTTTTTACGGCTGATGATCCAAAATGGACAATCACTCACCTAACAAAAGGAGGGCTGTCAACCTCAAGAAATTCAAGGAGTTTTCTCAGGTGGCATCCCAGCCAAAGGGGAAAGTCCCCAGCTGCAGACCGGTTGCTCTGAGGGCTGACTCAAATTTGCCCTCCAGGGGGACCCTGTTTATACCCTAGTCAAATCTGACCTGTGGTCAAATAACGTCATGTTGACCCTCATTGGCCAGAGACCCCATCTTCCAGCAACTGCATACCTGACACCCTCACAGTAAGGGTGAGAAAAGAAACAAAGAAAAGAAAAGGTGGGAAAAGAGTCAGCGGCTGCTTCATTTGCATGGTCCTAGAGGCCACGGTCTTTGTCAGGGTGGGTGCATCTGCCACACCAAGCCAAAAAGAAAACAAAAGTACCATAAGTTTGCTTATGAAATTATAACTGGAATAGCTAAGAGTATTGCAGGCAAGTTCAAAATGATGAGCCTATGTGACACTGTTCCTTCTAAGTAATATCTCAAATGCTGTAAGACAGAAGAGGGGTAGGTAACATCTGTCCCAATCTTTGCAGACAAGGAAATATCCATATCCATTCTGCTAACATATATTCTGGAGCAAAGACACAAAATAATTTCATAGAATTATTATTAATATTATTGCAATTATTATTAATTATCATTCTAAATATTTATAACAATAATAACACAAATCTCTTGCCAAGTAATTTTGATAGCAGTTAGAGGGAGAAAATGTGTATTTTGCTAGAATAATATGATGTTCCAGATCCAATATAGTTAAAGCTGATCAAGATGAAGATAAAGAATGTTGTATCAGTTGAAACTTTATTGATTTTGTATTAAATTTTTGTGTGACTTTCTATATTGTTTTATAACTCAAGTGCAGACCCATGCCTAGTAGAGTTTTCTGTGTTCATAGTAACACACCATGAGAGATATCATGCTGTATAGGATGATCTAATCTAACTGTTTGCTTCTGTTCTTGAACCAACAGTTAAAGGCACTTCGGGCACCATTTTAATGTCCTTACCACGTTGCACATTGCACTGACAGCAAAGTAATGTGTCAGTGTTGCACAATGTAATACTGAGGTGCTGAATGCTGTAAAATGCCTATAAATAAATAATGTATAAATAAAGTAAATAAGAATAACTGAGTTGCAGTCCCAAGCAAAAGGCTTAAACTACAGCTATTCTTCAATCCAGAACCTGGCAATCTTGTCTTCCTAACCCCACAGTGTATAGTAAATTAATATATATACCAAAGTCTTTCTCTCACCAACTTCGTTCAGGTTTTGACATATAAATGGATGTCTAGACAGATATACAAATACTGTTTTCAGTACTAATTTATAAGGAAGTTTTTAAAACTAAACTTTAAAAAAACCTTACTGTAAAGATAATTTTATCACATTATTTTTCTGCAGGAAAGCATGCAGGTTACAAAGTTGCAGTGTTTTTTTATTCTAACATGCTAGTATAGACTGGGGGATGCAATAATCATTTTGGTTGTGCTTTGAGAGTTCAGCATGACCTTATGGGTCAGTGACTTAATTTCACTAACTCATCAGAAACTACAGTGACAGCAAAGTCACCTACTGTGCCACCTTCATCCAAAGTAAATAACATGGCAAATTTAAACAGGTGTGTTTGCTCCCTCCAGTGCTTCAGAAAATCAAGATATCATTGTCCCTTTTTTGAGTTTTGAAAGTATCTTTACAGTTCATCATTCACATCCACTTGTTTAATGATGACTACTTTATACTTACCTAAGAAGATATATTACCTGGTATAAAGAAGTAGACAGTTCACAAGGTAATATTTCTTTATGTCTCACCAATTTAGGGATTTCAGCAAACAGCTCACTGGGAAATAAATGTGAATAATGCAAAACTGAATAGCAGAAGAAGAAATGTTTCTGTTTTCCTTCAGCAAGGCTACTCTTCGCACACACTTTAAAAAAAATCTCCTTTTTACTGTATTTTATTTTGAACTTCGTGGAAACTTGTATTTATAGAAAATAAAAATAAAAGTGGTGCAACTGACTTTAATGAGTCATGTCAT
>NW_010118972.1:0-26064 GCF_000699245.1 Pterocles gutturalis
CCCTTCCCATCTCTAACATTCTGGGATTCATTTCACAGCCCTGAGAAACAGCTAACCAAAACAAATGTATACCTTGAATTACCTACTTGGTTTTGCAGAAAACAAACAAACAAACAAACAAAAAACCACACAAAAAAAAACCAAGAAAAAGAACACTTACAAAGCAATACAAAATAGTTCCCACGTTGTAGAGTGGAATTGAACTTGCAATAAACCAGATTTAACCAGGTTAAAAATTAAATACTATTACTGGTAAACAGCATTTGCAAAGGATTGTACAATTATGGACCAAAAAGGCAGCTTAATCCATTTTCAGTTTCATAGTTTGCGATAAACTCTTGATTTTAAGACGTCTGCTGACATAGCTCAATTCTATTACGATGCTTCAAAATTAAAATCCTTTATTTGTGGTCTTTTTATCTACTCTAATGCTAAAACTTTAAGCCTCTCTAACACTGAGGTTATTATCTGATCCCTCCAGTATATCCTCTCTGAAACCTTAAAGCTCTTATCTAGGGATCTCTCACAGGGCCACGCATCTGTTTAAAGCCACGATAGCCTTGACAGAAAAAAACCTAACCTCTTTGCTGATAGTCCGCTTCATCACCTGCGGTGGTTGCGCAACATAATCCATCAGCTTTTTTTGGCAGTGCTGTACCATTTTTGGTGGGCATCCTTTTTAAGCGAGATTGTCACAGGCGCAATTAATTTTTTTTCTCCTCCTTGCTTTTGGAAGACAATTAACCAATTAACAATTAACCAAAGCTAAACTCCCTGTATGCTCTGGTCAGGTGATGATTACTGATCCAAACTTGCTTTGAAACACCTTCAGTTGAGCACTACATTGGCACTGATATTTAACAGAAAACTTGCTTAACTTCGGCTTGAAAGCTTAAATGAAGGAAGCTCAGGCACAAAGCACTGCAGTGAATTCAGGAAAATATAACACAGCATTAAAAAAAAAAAAAAGAAAGAAAAATCCTAAGCATTGACACAGAATTCTCAGCAGGGCTTTTCAAGTAAATTTTTGAACTGTAAAGTTGTGTACTGGAAGTGCAAGCTTGGAGATAGTTTGGAGCAGTCTAGCTTTGTATCATTGAAAGCTTCAAAGGTCTTTCCCCCCATCTTGTTGAACTCAGGGTAGAAGATACTTACATTCAAGCAAAACAGACACTAATTTGAAGATTTAATGCACAACTGCTTTTAGATAGTAATAAAATCCTTCTCAAAGCACTAAGTGTGCAACAGCATCGTAATAAATAAAAGAGCTTTCAGACTCACATCTCTGATGTCTTTGTATTTAAATTCCTGATGATGGTGCCGTAACTGCCTCTATCTAATTAGACCTTGTTTTGGAAACTGTGTATAATGCTGCCACAGCTCTTAGCACTTCCAAATGAAGCCAGAGGTTACCACAGTGCTCAATAATTCAGACTGTCTTCTCCAGCTGCACTCATTGCCACAGCAGTGTGTGACAGAAATTTATAGGCTGCCATTTGCAGTCCTAAATTGGACTAAGAAACTTGGTATTTCCACATCCTAGTATATTTGTGTTGTATTTATTCTTTGTGTATTTCTTTACATTTGAAAGATAAACCTTAGCATTCCAAATGACAAGGTAAAAAAAATATTTAGAGGAATCTTGAAATGATAAACCTAAACAACATATAAGGCAGTGCTAGTCAAATTTTCAAGGGAAAAGTTAATACTGGACATGGGCAATGGGAACATTTTTATATTGCTCAGTAAGGAAAACAGCAAAATCTGCAAATTTACTGAGAAAGAAACAGGAAGCAAAAGTGAACAGTTTTCCTCACAACCATCCTATCATCATTTCTCAAGAACTGAAAGTATCCACTTCAGTACAGAGTTCTTCCTACTTAAAAGTTAAAATTTAGGTCTGAATGTAGATATTGCAAAAGTCAAAAATCATTATTCTGTCAGGTTATGCACAGATATTGTGTACTACGTTTCTTCAAGCATTTTGAGACCGGGCTAAACTTAAATTGAACCTTTTCTCACAAATGATATGAAACAATTTCTCTGAACGCATTCACTTCTTGGGCATAACCAAAAGCATGTGCAATTTAGATCTTCACCTATTTCTGTTCTTAAAGTAATTCCAATATTTGTATTTCCAGATTTCTGTGAAAGAAAATTATTTGGTTTGGTTAGCAATTTTCCCCACAAGCTTGTTCACTCTAATTGCTATACCTTGAATTTTCATACTAAAAGTTTACCCAGTGGCTTAGAAATAAAGGCATTCACCCACACTGCTATTTAGAAAAGGACTTCCCTGGAGGCAGAAAAGTCAATATTCAGATTGGAGAATGCATCAGAAAAAAACTCCAAAGCTAGCGTTTTCAAAACCACTGGATTGCTTGTAGAATTATAGATTCCCTCCTAGCTGACTGTATTCAGAAATGGGTAATTTTTCAGGGCTCATAATTAGTTGAAATGTCTCAAAAAAAGATGTCGATACTGTTTCTGTCTCCACACAGATCACCTGACTGTGTTGGCTACCGTCAGTGTGTTGGGCTGAAATAAATTATAAAACAGAGCTCTTCCTAGTTACCTACTTCCTGAACAGGAAGAGACCTGGTTTTCCATTTAAAATAAGTCTTATTTTTCTAGAGGTTTATTTATGTGTTGGAGATAGCAATTCTGCTGAGGTGTGTGTGTCCTTTTTCTAAGCCTACCTCTCTTAAATCACCTGAAGTCTGACAAATTCATCCTTCCTGAGACAAGCATACACTGTGAGCATGAACCGTTCAGCTAAAATCCTGCAGTCCTTCTCATTAAAGAGGGACACCTCTCCCTTTCTTCACATCTACTCCTCTGTCCTACGGTCTGAACACCTCTCAATTTCATCAGTCTGCCATGGGCACAGATCTAAGCTGACACCAAGTTGAAGGTTATTTTATTGCAGTCAGCTTTTTGGAATTGGTATGATTCCTGAAACAGAACAAAAATGGCAATCCAAATTCCAAATTTCACTCAAAACCAGAAGTTATTAGTGGGATCTGGGAGAGTTATTGTGAACTTTGGCTTCAGCATGATTATTCATACTTATCACACTGTTTATTCACATCCCTAATAGCTTCAAGAATTCTAGACAATGTATAATGCACTATAATGGGATAAAAGCACGGGATGTTTTTTGGTCTTTCCCATGGGAAAAAAAAAAAAAAAAAGAAAAAAAGTGTTGCACTTCCTATTTTCCTGTTTACAACTGTTTTGTTTCCTTGCTTTCTCTCCCCTTTACTAGTCCTGATGTCCTGTCCTATTACTAAGGGCTTCTTGCAGCTCTATACCGGCACAGACCGCCTGTGCAATGATGGTTTTATACATGGACTGCTCCCAGCATGGGACTGCAGCCCATGACAGTCCCTCCCAGAACTCTCTTCTGCCTTTTATGCTCGTGTGCTTTATGTTTGTTTACATTGACCATCCTAATGCTAGCAGCGGTCACAAAGTAATAAAAACCTTTTCCACCAACGTTTATTAATCCATTGACAAATGATGTCAAACATGAAAGCAGTCTACAAAACCCACATGCTTTTCAAGCTCGACTATTATGCTAACACATAACCCTTTCTTACTTTTGTTTCTATTCCTTCTTTTTCCCATGGGCCACTCAAGGAAATTCACTGCAATCCAAAAAGAAAACAAAAGAAATCTACCTGTTAGCAATGCTTCATTAGTATCTATTCATTGATTGTCTTTGCTTTAGAGAACAATGAGCCAGAAATGTAATAGAGCTTTTTTAAAATTTAGATTCCACTTCACTCTAACTGGTATATTGCTTATTGTGTTGCAGCACTGATTTCAGTTTGCCAACAAAACAATCCTTCACTTGATGGGGCTTGTTCCAGCCATGACCTTCGGTATATAAACCAAACAGAAAAATTACACTGTGAGGAACTTCTCTTTCAAAACACACGATGGAACCGAAAAGTATATATATTGAAAATATAGTACAAAGTGAAAGACAGATATGCGATCAGTCCTGCAACAGATCTGAAAACAAACACAATTTTAATAATTTTGAATGAAATGAAAATATTTTTTGCTGAGTATTAGCCTAAAGAAGTCTTTAATTTGTTGATGGCCACTTACTAGATGGTAGGTACCAACCATAGGAAAATAATAAAATATTTCTAAGTATATTAAATGTTTAAAATGTTCAAATTAAATATCAGTAGGCATATATACTCCAGTCAAATTGCTAAGTGTAAAAAGTTCAAAAATGCTTTCTTGACTTAAAGGAACAGGAAGTCACTAGGACTTAGGAGTAAAATATACTGAATAACTTTTTTACCTTCAAGTTTCTGATTGAAAGAGGGATATTTGAAGGAATCTGTTTTTAAATTGGCCTTACATTAACTTTTCCACTTTCTTTCTTGCCACAAAAAAAAAAAAAAAAAAAAAAACACACCAAAACAGAACAAAGTTATATTGGAAAGGAATCTTATTTTTGCATTGCAGTTTAATATTCTATAATCTTTATATAATTAATTTCTGTTATTTTCTACATTAGAAGACTTCCTTGCAAAATTCATATCGAATCTTAAGGATTTAAATATTTAATATTTTGATTATTCTAAGCTTCTTTTCCCACCTCCCCGCCAGGATTATTTGTTTTAATTTCAACTTGAACTTGAATGATTTAGTCCTCGATCCTGCATTTTTCAGCAATCAAAAAAAAAATTACCTAAATCCTGTGAAAACTGAGTTTCATAATAACTTTTGAAAATTTAGACTCATGATTTTTGAAACCTTTATCAAAACAAAGGTTTAGGGTATGATAACTCAGTGAATGAGTATCAAAACTTGATGGGGACTGCATAAACAGCTTGGCAATGACCAAGATCATTTCAGGGCTAGCAGGGGAAGACGCTGCTCCGTTGCTGCCGTTTTGCTGAAGCTTAGCAGCACCTTGCACTCAGCCACATAGAAAGGTTTAGTGAGCACTTGTTACACAGCTTCTATACCCAAGCAGGTGACCTGCAAATACCTGTTTCACCAGTGAAACCTCCACAGGACAAGTCAACCTGCTGGCTCATACCCATCCACATTTTTTTTCCCCTTCTCACAACTAGATGTTCACCTCAGTCCGGAAAAATCGGAAAACATGATCAAATCTCCATCCTTTCTCAACATAACAGGTGGCAGCCCAACAGCATTTGCTTTTCTACAGACTCATCAAGTGGGAAATTTTATCTATCTTAAACGCCTTCCTACCACCAAGTAGCTTCATAATGCAAGTAGCTACATTAAACATTCTCATCAGACCCAAGCAATTAAGCACAAACAACCCAGCTCAAGAAACTGTGGTGACTTGCAGTAGAAGTAATAGGTTCATTTACCAGAACTAGATTAATTGTTGAAACTCAGTCTCCCAGTACATATTTCACACATATTCTCTTTTGATTATTTAGCCAGACTTTGTCCTAAATGATACACATTTCCCAAATGCTCAACTTGATAAATTACATTTAACCCTTGTAATAAAAACTGAATGCATTCTTTATATCTTCCATTTAAGATCAACTGCAATGAGAATTTTGCCCCTGAAGAAAACAAAACAAAACAAAACAAAAAATACTTTTTATCTACAGTGCTGACTTTATCTTCCAATGTCCTTTCACTGATTTTCTGTGCTTTCTATGGACTTCTCTCTTTTGTTTCCATCTGTAGTAGATAAAGACAATTTAAAAGATTTAGGCATCCCTCCTCTTTTGTCACCACCATCCCCTCCAGTATCTGCAGAGTTGTCTACTCTAATCATGCTTTTTCTTTAGAATAGGTTAATTATGCAGGTGCACAAGTTCATATGAATTATCATCTTCTGGGTTATTTTGGTTTTTTTTCCTTTTTCTTTTTTTTTTTTTTTTCCCTGACTAGTAAGAGGTTCTGGCTGCATTAATTGCCCTCATCACAGAAAAGAGCCCTACTGTTCCCTAGGAAAGGAAGTGCGCTAGTGAATAAGCTCAGAAGCCTCTTACGCTGTCAGTGAAGAAAGTAACACAAAATGCAGGCTCATTGCTTTGTAAAGCCTGGCTAAGTTTTCTCATGAATTCCTCTGCCAGAAGATGAAGCCAAACTTGTACCATTCTGTCACTTAGCTTATATGTAGAAGGTTTTTGGAGCCTTTCTGTTGAAAGTGTCTTCAAAACAGCAAGTTACTATTCTTACCAGTTGAGTCTAAATAAATCAATAAACTTTTCTTTTTCCTCCTTCTGCATGCAATTCCATTTCAATGCTGCTTCTTTTGCCAGTTTTATACCAGTGACTTGCTGGATAATAGAATTAAATTCTGAGCTTTCCTGATTACAAAAATATATTTGCAATACATGTGTTTATGTGCATATCTACACATTTGCATATACAATTTGATTTAAGAAGTAGATTGTCTGAAAACTTGACCATATCACTTTTACAACATTGCCCACCATTTGGAAACCTGAGGTCACAGAATTTTTTGTTTTTCCCTTATCCTTGTCAGAACTGCATGCACAGCAACACTACTGGGTATTTCTCTTCCACAAGACCAGCTCCAGTGGGTGGTACTATCCCGAAAGACCCATACCCACCATTTTTTAAATGAAGGCCATTCAGTACATTTAAGATAGAAGAGCTCAGCTGTGGGTCTCCATGGTTCTGCTGCATTCTGGGACACAGGCAAACAACTGAGTACCAAGCTCCACATCAGTCAATAATAGCTCTGCTCCTTCCCCTTCTTATTTTAGCCTTAGAGGAACAGTTACAAGCAAATACAGAATTTGTCCTGGTAAATGAGCTCCCTTTGCCTTGTATCAACACTCTACCAGTGCAGATTTAGGACTTTATTGCTACTATAGTGTCTTATCCCTAGTGTAAAGAGATTGACAATCAGACCAGGGTAAGTGATTTTCTCTATGATGGTGATGTGCACTCAGACTAGCTCCCTTTTTGCCTCATTTGCTCTGCAGAACAGGAATAAAAAAGTTGAAATGTTCATTGCTCACCAAAATAATATGAGATTGCTTTGGATTCATCTAAGGACTATCACTTCAGAAGAAAGAAATATAACTTTTCTGTTGTTTCTAACTTTCACTATTATTTATAAAACAGACGCGTACTTTAAACTCGTGCAGGATTTATAAGCCCAGCTTTCAGTTCCTTTTTTGCATTAGGAGTTGTAATTACCCTAACAATATAATGCCTTTTTAAAATTGGTTTTTTAATATTTGGTCACAACTATTTCTCAAGCCTGTTTGTTCTTTGGTTTCATAGAAATATATTAAGCTGTGTTTTCCTCTGCAATGTACAATGGGTAAAATGTCAGTAAACTAATAAACAATCTGGAAAGAAGTAACAAAAAATGTCATAAACTCCCATTGGAAGTCTCAGAATTGCACGACGCAAAAGTAGACGCAGACAGCTACTAAACCTCACGTAAACAATTTCACTAAAGTTCAGCAGCCCATGATCATAATAAAATCTTTCTGGTTTTAACCCATTAGGAGATGATGTCTGGGTATTACTAAAACTAAATCACATTTTATCTTCTGGGGAAAAAGAAATCACTCATATGTGTGACCTACATATCCAAGTTCTACTTCACCTCAAGGAACTCCATTTTCTAGACTACTAGAATGATGATCGCTCAACAGAGAGCCATTGCATCTGATTATTTTTCAGAGGTTAGAATGCTCCAGAATATGAATGTTGACTGAATTTTTAATATTTGTTTTCAGTGATTCCCGAATACAATTTATTCAGTCACAAACAGAAAGACAGGTTGCTTAGGTGCCAGCCAAGTGCTACCGTCAGAAAGCCAAGTAGGTATAGTCATGGCCAGATATAGTCACCTGAAATTACAACTCACATGCCGTATAGTCATCCTCTTTCATAAGCAATCCAGAGTATTTTCTTGCCCTGACACCACAGAATTTTTTATTTCCTGCTATTTGAACTATCTTTATTATCACGTTCTCCTCTTTTTACAGGGCAGCAAAATATTATTACTTTTACTCTACCAAAGTACAAACTCTTAATATTATTCCCAAATATACTTTTATCTAAACTAGAAAGGGGAAACAAATATTGGTTTCAGTGAAATCAGCACATGAGCTCATCAACTGATGGAGCTGTAATTAGACTTTTGTTTCCCACTGTTTCTCTAAACAAACATTATTTACTGCTGGTCCTTGCCTCTAGCATCTGATCAGAATTCAAATTTTTCCTTATCAGCTTCTCCAGACAATGCAAAGTTTTTTTGTAAGAAATATCAGTTCTTTAAATTGAAGCATATTTTCCTATAAATATACACTATAAATACTTGCCTAATCATTCTTACAGGGCACAGTTTATGTTGGCTGTATTCATAAAATACATCTTAAATAAGTGATTAAGTGCAGCAAAGACATATTTGGAAAGGTTTTATCTATGTATGTTTTACATAAAGTAATGTCCTCTAGACATTAACCTGTTAACGCCACAGCATAATATTACAGGTGGTGATGTAACAGGAGTTGCATAATAAAATATTCAGGAAATATTCCTGATTTGTACAGGAAAATAATGGAAATTGCTAGATAGGTATTTGCTTTCCCATCTATCAATAGTACATATTTGTTAGCATTTCATCTAGAAAAAAATATCTGAGACTTTGTAGCTACTTTGCATGAAAAACTATAAATATGTTGTCATCTTAGAATTTACCCTTTGTTAATTAGCATTAGTAGTCATGATTGCTTCAGAGAAATATTAAAACTGAGGATCTTTTTTTGTCAAGTTTTTAGCAGATCCACTTTTGCTAAGTAGTAATAACAGCTTTAGCTATATTGTGCTCAGCTGTATCTGCTTATATACATGAATGATTCTTGATCTTTAAACTATAAGCCACATAGCATTTTGAGAAAGAAATTTACAACAGAAAGCTCACAAAAATACTAATTCTGTGAGAAAATGCTCACGGAGGTAAGGGGGCCTCCATGAGCCAGCCTTGGACTGCAGCAGTTTATCTTAATCCCTGTTTGCTTCTATCTAAATACTGGTAGCAGAGCAAGAATTGACGGTAATTGTTCAAGGGATTCATAACTTCTGCTTTATGAATTGGTAGAAGATTATTAGCAGGGAAGTAAGAGCATGAACAGAATGCAACAGCTACAGTAGATGAGATTAATTATTCTTCTCATATTCCTTGAAATTGGATATCCACCTACAAAATCAATGGAAGGTGATTGTTCCAAGGATTAAGAAAATGCTATTTGAAAACTACATGAGAGCTACTTAGTAAGACCTCTTACTGTCTCAATTACAAGATTTCCCTGTTCCATATGCCAAGAAAAGAAAGAGGGACACAGTCTAACTGCCAGGGCATGGAGGCTTTGGGCAGGAAAGCAAGTGACTTGGACGTATCTTTCCAATGCCTTCCCTGTTCCATCTCACGTTAAAATTTATGAAATGTGTTAGGTACTGCATTGAAAAATGCAAGTGTTGATCTTCAAAAAAAAATCAACTCCACAGTGGGCTGTTAGTAAAAAATAAAATATGCAAAGGAGGAAAGGTGGTTCCCCCCTCCCCCCCCCATCATGGATTACAAAGATGAACAGGAGGAGAAAAATCTAAAAGGCAGATGTTCATGCTGCTGTTTCTCTGGACTTGTCCTATCCAATGTACTCTTCTATTTGTAGAATTCTGACTGCAATTTTCTAAAGAAATCTTTTCAAATACCTGAAGATATGTATTTTTAATAGGTTCACTACAAGACTTCCCTGAAATAACAGAAATCATGTTTTCTGTGAATAAGTTTCTGAATTGAATGATGAATTTCTGATTCCAGGAGCAGCTAATGCACAAAAACATGAGGAATGAGGATAAAATTATGGTTTTAAGAAGGGGAAAAATACAATACATTCAGTACTTTCTGAATGCAAAGTACAGAGACGATCAAGGCATTTTAAGATGTACGTCTTGCAACACGCTGTTCCACCCTGCCCTACAAACGTCTTATACATACTACATATACACACGTTAAGAAATTTTTCAAGAATCTTGCACATCAAGCTGGTGCAATGGCTGCTCTTTAAAGCATCAGGACTACCTATCACTTACCACACATTTATAATTTACAAATAAAAACCACATTGCAAGTCAAAAATTATTAAAGTGTGACACAGCTACGAGAAGGTGTTTCTTGAAGAGCCATGATAGCAGTCACATGCCAATAGATGTGACCAAGTCCAGCATGAGGCATCACAATTCCTTGCTATGAGATAAAGAGCTTCTTTCAGAACTAGATCTGGTCATTTGCTAGTATAAATAACTTGGAAAATAACTGGGATTTTTGACCTAAAAAGCCTCTGACAAAGGAATTCTGCTGTCCATGGAAAAAATTCAGTTGTGTTGACTGTAACAGAAGCTTTCTTTTCCTGAAGGCCCTTACCACTTTTCTGGAAATCAGTCTCCTGTCAGCTTTCATTTGTACATCAGGAGAGGAAAGTAACATATAGATGGATAAATAGGTTCATTTCCGTAAGAACTGAAGTGAACATTAAATTGAACTTTTTTTTTTTCCTCTCTTCATTAAAGAGAAACCTGGAAGTTTTTAAAAGGACAAGTCAACATAGCATAAGTTGCAAATCCATGGAGATGTAATGCTTCTCTGAGTACAAAAGACTTTTTTGTTTGAAAGCCTGTATAAGTACAGGGAGAGTCTTCAATTAACTTGAGCAGCTTTGGGACTGGAAAAGACTAAGAAATCCCAGTTGTATTGGGTCTCGCTGGAAAAACTGTCTCCCCAACACTCCCACCCCACCCCCAGTAGGCTAGGGGTTGGCAAGATTTTGGGAAAGGACATAGCCAGGACACCTGACCCAAACTGACCAAAGTGATATTCCACACCGTATGATGTCTGTTCAGCAATAAAAGCAAAGGGAAAGGAGGAGGAGGGGGCCATTCGTTAATATGACATTTGTCTCCCAGAGCAACCACTACACATACCAAAGCCCTGCTTCCTGAGAAGTGGCCGGATATCGCTTGCTCACGGGAAGTAGAGAAGAAAATCTTTTGTTTTTCTTTGCTTCCAGACACAGCCTTTGCTTTTTTGCTTTATTAAACTTCCTTTATCTTGAGCCATGATTTTTTTCCATCTTATTTTCTTCCCCTTTGTTCTGCTGAGGAGGAGAGTGACAAAGCAGCTTGGTGGGCACCTGGCATTCAGCCAAGGTCAACCCACCAACCCAGGGAAGATTAACAGAGTTGAAACAAGAAGGATGTGCAGCGAGGTGTGGGCTATATGGGGTTTTAGTACTTTTTGGTACTTTTAGCCTAAGCCAGAAAGATTGAGAATAGCAATTAGCCCAAACAAGGAGTCATAAAAAAAAAGACAAAACAGAAAAAAGGACATGTCCCAGTTGTGTTATCCTGTAGTGCCTAGGTGGCACAATGGACCAACAGCATGGAAACTAGGAGCCCATGCAAAGAAAACAGGATCAAGATGCTATGCTGGCGACAGCAGTGCAAACCTTTATTCCAGCTTTATGCAGTGAGTTAGCACGGCAGGCTTTCCCTGTTCATTAGAGTCTAAACCAAGACACTTCACTGTACATACATTAGCAAACGTGAGTCACTTTCATTCACTACAGAGTGTCTGCATAGCAATCAAATTCAGAACACTGGCTTGATTGTAGAGAATTATATGTTGACAACCTTTAAAACTATAGTTAATACTTAGTCTTCACCGATATAGCATTTATTGCACAAGCAGCAGAATTCTTGAAAGAATTAATAATTTTGCCATGTGCAAATTTGAAACAGTGAAGACAATCATTATGCTACAGTATAACAACATAGAAAGAAAACAATTCCAGCTTTAAAAAAAACCTAAACACTAAAGAACTATTTGTTATATGAATTGTCTTTTTTCACCCTTCCTTGAAAAAGTAGAGGAGAAAAGAAAATCAAGGAGCGTTCCTCTTAACTAACAATATATTCATGTACACGGAAGTGTTTTTGTGCATAGTAAAAAAAAAATAGTCCTTTATACTTTTTGCAGTTTTCTATTTCTGTCCTTGGAGTACATGAGAGATTGTTCGTATCTGTTAACTCAGACCTTAACAGCATTACAGAAGCTTCACTCAGCAAAACATTTTTAAAACTTTTTTTTAAAATTATTTTTTCAAACATCTTGAAATTGCATGACCAGAAATCACGGCCTTCAAAGATGGACATGCATTCCTCAGAGAGGCAATATCTTGTATCAATAGAAATCACTGTTCATTTTTATACACAGAAGGAATAAAATGGTTCTCATTCCAAAAACAAGTTATCATTGACTGTTCACTGTAACAATGTTACCCTAGAAATAACAGCTGTGTATTCGTGTATAATTCAGCAAAAATGTAATTAATACTGTGCAAAACCAAACAAAAATAGGATCCAATGAAACGTGCCTACTGCATTGCCAGCTCAGATTTCCCTTGCAGGTCTCAAATACAAAGCATTTCTCATTTGAGTTTCCAGCTGGCCCCATTTCCTAGATGAAATCTAACAATAGATTCAAAAGGTATTATCATACAATCCCAGAATGGTTTAGTTTGGAAGGGACCTTAAAGAAAATCAAGTTCCAACCCCCCTGCCATGGGCAGGGACACCTCCCACCAGCCCAGGTTGCTCAAAGCCTCATCCAGCCTGGCCTTGAACCCCTCCAGGGATGGGGCATCCACAGCTTCTCTGGGCAACCTGGGCCACTGCCTCACCCCCCGCACAGGAAAACATTTCTTCCTAATACCTGACCTAAATCTCCCCTCTTCAGCTTATAACCGTTCCCCCTCGTCCTGTCACTACATTGATGCACAGTCCCTCCCCATCTCTCCTGTAGCCCCCTTTCAGCACTGGAAGCTGCTCTAAGGTCTCCCCGGAGCCTTCCCTTGTCCAAGCTACACAGTCCCAACTCTTTCAGTTTGTCCTCATATGGGAGGTGCTCCAGCCCTCTGATCATTTTTGTGGCCCTCCTATATCTTAGAAATTCTGTATTTCTGGTTTCCAGCTCTAATTTGAGTCACCTTTGCATCAAATACACTGGAATGTTACATATATCAATCTTATTAAAGTAATCCCATATTTTGGATGGACAAAAGTTGTACAGAGTGTCAGTGGAGAAGAGCTAAAAGATTGGATTCAAAATTTTTTGATAGTACAAATTCAAGGCCTAGAACGACTTTCCCAAAGACATTCCTTCACATGCATAGCCCATTAAAAATCTGTCTGGAGTATGAACCAGAGCCTCAGTTTTGATTCAGTCCTTTTTCTCATATGTATTTTCCCCTCATCAGCATTTTAGATTCCTAAACCATTCAAGACTACTATTGACGGTAATTATTTTCATTTGTCTTCCAGTTTTTCAACCACCTCATTTTGTTGGTTTTGAAGAGTCACCCATCCATCTCCTCCGACCCAGCACAGGACCTCTCACCAGGCCTTGCACCCATTGCACCGCAGGGATCTGTGCATTTGTGCCAGCACGTACGCTGCACGCACACCCCTCGTCTCCCAGCAGAGCCTGTACCCATCCCTCACAGTGCTTTGGTGGTGTAAGCTGCCATCTCAGTGGCAACACGGCCATTGGTTGAGCACAGGCTTTGAGTTCTTTCTGTTTGTTTCCCTGGTGTATAGTCATGAGTGATCTAAGGAAAAAAACCCAGTACAACACCAGCTAACAGTTTTTAAGATCAAGTGACCAAACAGGACTAGATCTTGTTTTATTGTAGACTAGTTGTTGGTTTAGGTCTTAAGTCCAGCACTTTGCCCACAGTTTTCAGAAACAGAGGTTTTCATCACATTAATCCTCACACTGTTTTCCTGACTTACTTAATACAGAATTCAGTGTGTATGTGTAAGAAATTAATTTTTCCTCGTTGTGTTCTAATTTATATTTTTCAAACAAGAACTCTACCTGTCATGAGACTTCCTTCTGTGCCTGGCTTATAATTAAGATTCTCCCCCAAAACTTCCTTGAGGACATCTAGATTCCAATTATTCTGAATAATTTTGCAACTATAAACATTCCCATCCATTCCCTCAGGACATTAAGGATCCAGCTACACCTACATATAGCTCTCATTCTCCAAAGTGTTCTTTAAATAGCCAGGCATATGAATACAGAAGCCTCAAATCCTAATTTAGCTCTTTATCTCTGACCTTCCAGGGACAATGGACTAGTACACAGGAGGAGAGACCCAGCTCCACACGGGAACATGTGATTGAACAAAATCTCCACGATATATGTGCAGAGTCATTGATCATAGGAAAATTGCACAGAGAATAGCTGCTGCTCAATGCCACTGCCGAGGTAATGGGCTTTCAAATGACACATTTCTCCTACCCCATATGGAGAACCTTCCAACCCCAGGACAAGCACAGCCCTTGAGCGAACTTGCATGGAAATAGTACAATTTTACACTGAAATGAACACACGTGCTGCAATAAAAAGACTACAGAAGAGGGAAAAGGAGAGGATTGTTAACACTTCATTGTCATTTGCCATCTGGCTGAATCTAACAAAGAAGGTTTTAACACAATGTCAAAAGTCTACATTTAGTCACTAAAAGACAAAACCGAAGACCTCTCTAGAACTGCAATGAACCCCTTTAAGTTCCTCATGACAGAAGAAACAAACTCTCTTTTTACTGTGCCAGATAAGGTGGTTAAAAATTGTTCACTCCAAATCTCTGGAAATGGACTGCATATAGATGTTTCCCTATTTTGAAACCAAAAAATGTAAAATGATTTCTCAAGGATACAAGGCAAAGAAGAGGAAAGTTTTTAAGTGTACTTTTAAAACACTTTTTTGGTTTGAACTTGTGGAGATGTTTTGTGTGTTCAGACAGTTTATGACCTGACAAAAAAACGGTCTAATGAGAAAACAGCACAGGGAGAAAGAATAAGGAATTTTTCTCCAACATTTGACTGTAACTTCATTAGGAAACACCAAAGTAACACTCTTAGAAATAAAGGAACTCACTGGGTCATGTGTGTCTGTCCTCTACTCTTGCAAGAAACCATGTCACACACTGTTATTCAAGAACTTGAAAAGATCCATCTTCAGCTATTCTGGTTTTTTTTTGCTCTCACTGTTTCTCTCTTCAACACTTAACAGTTTTGCTCTAGAAGTAACACTTTCACTTTTAAATGTTGACACCTTACAGTGTAGCTTTTAAAATGTGAAAAGTACAGTTTATCTAAATTTCCATCTCATCTTAAGCAGAAAGATACTGAGAATTAATCTAAAGGTGTTGGAAGCTGGGGGCTGGAGGCAGCATTTCTTCAAAGTTTGCTGTTTGCCATGAGAAAAAAAAAAAAAAACAAAAACAAAAACCCACAACTTTTTCAGCATCCATATTCTAAAGGGAGACTTTTTTCCCTCCCATTAAAAAAAGAAAAAAAAAGAAGAAAGTTGTTTTTAGGACTGTTCTAGTAATGAATTATTCTCTCTACTCTGCAGAAATTCAGACAACTTACCAGAAGTGAGATGTCAGGATTTGTATGTCTAATATATTGGAGCAAGATAACCAGGAGATGACTACAGAAAACAACATTACTGTTAGCACTGCTGAAGATAGGAAATCGGTATTTCCCATTATTATACAATAAAAGATGGATCAGTAATGACGCCTGCTAATAGAGGCATTAGTAATGATTCCAGGATACTGATGCATTCTCTGGGAATTAAAATTTAAAAATATATATTTGGAGTCAAACTTTACCATACTTCAGCGAGTATAGGGAAAAGCACATGCAAAATTGCTCTTAACACCAAGCAAACATACTTCATGTCCTTCATGGAGAAATACATATGGAAGTGCACTACACAAAAAATAATTAACAGGTAGGTGTAAATTCATATTACCAACCACAACAAATTATAACATACCTGAAGTCCTATAAGCAAGATTTGTGATAAGATCACATGAAAAGGTCAAAGAGCTTAATGCACTGCCCAACTCCTCCTATGTACTATAACCAATAGTGTTTTCCTGCAAAAAAATAAAATGCAGGTCTTACTGAAGAGGACTGGACCTTTCCAATGAGCACTCTACAAATGCATGATCCGTTGCTCATTGACTTCAACAGTACATTGAATGAGTCATTATGAGGATAATTAGAGAAGCATAACAACAGGACAAAAGCTTCCTTCCTTTTTCACAAGACTGTCACAGACAGAGGTACTAGAAAAACTGTCAGCAATGGCTTTGAAGCAGACCTGTCTAGAGTTTCAAGAGGGATTCCCAAAGAAAACCTGAGGCTAAGACCAGAAACCCCATGCATTAAGAGAATAGCCATGAAAATTCTTTCTAAATAAAGTCGAAGTAGTTAGACAAAAAAAACCAAAAACCAAAAAACAAAACAAAACAAAACAAAAAAAAACCACCAAACAAAACTACAAAACAAACAAACAAAAAAAAAACCCCAGAACAGGAAAAATACAGCTTACTGCTTTGCAGGCACTGTTCTTTGCTCCCAGGCTTGCTTACAGTTCATCCAAGGCCTCCAAGCAGCAGCAAGCCCTGCACAGGCCACCCGAAATCTCTTCCTTTCCGCAGGAGGCCAGCCTTGCTGCCTCCCTGATGCTCTCCACAACTGTTTAGGCTGTGTCTGCATGGCAGATACTTTGGTTTCCATTTCCTGCTCACTGAAAGCAACACAAGGCAAATGGATAAACATGAGTCCTGCCTCAGAACAACTCCAGCTGCATAGCTAATGTAGATCCAGCTTTATTTTCTGTTTCTAAAAGGTTCTGGGTTTTCTGGTTTTGCAACTCTCTGCTGTAGGTCACACCTTCACCCCGAGATCTCTGAGGGCACCTCTCTTCAGTGCCTGCTCCCTCAACAGGGTCACTGCTACCCATTTTTCTTTACATAACATAACTTCATTGGGAAAGTCAGACTGACAAGTCTCACAATAGCTCAAGAAGGAGCAGGTCTTAAATGGATACCGTCAGATAAGCACTGGTAGTTTTGCAGTGCCCCTGTCTTTCAGATCTTCATCACTAAGGTATAAGTTTTTCTACTTATGACTCATTAGTTACTTCCATTTTAAATTAAGGACACCATTATAAGATTGAGAAGTTTGGGGATTTTTCCTGCCTGTGAAGAAAAGAAATAGGTTTGTAAAAACCTCACATTTAATCTCTAAATAAATTTAATCAAGGATGAAATAATGTGCTAGAATTCACATGAAGGATTTCTTGGTTGTTTCATCTTCACCTCTTGTCTGCATGATAAACGTTATATTTGTGGTTTTGATTTTTAATTAATTGCGAAAGTATCCCTCTTCCAGTAACCTCAATATCAATTTCTGTTTTAAAATCAAATTACATACAAATTGTTCCACAAATATGGCAGCTGCTTGACAAGGATTATGGGAAGTTAATGCCGTCATACTTTCTTTAATACTGTGATTTATGATTGCTGGGGACTTAAAGAAAAACCACATAGGATTGATCTTAAAACTTAGTTCATTACCAGCTTTTGAAAAGACCATACACATTAAGCAATTAACTTTTACTACCAGCTCATAATTGGAAAAAGAACAAAACAAACCAAAACCAAAACAAACAAACAAAACAAAAAAAAAAACAAGTCAGATGAAACAGATGAACCATATAGGATGGATGTTATGGCCTGGAATTACATAGACGTGAAAATAAATGCTGCTGCTTCAACATGATCTACATCCCTATCTACTTTTATATGTATAGGGGCCTTATCTAGGTCAAATAGACCTTGATCAATAAAATTAGTTTTTGCAAAATACTGTTTAAGATGTGCTTTCAATATCAAATGATAAGATATTAGTAACAGGTGTGTGCAATAAAGAAAGCAAAGCAAAAATGTGATAGGCTAGATCACCTTCATTTCTATAAGCCCATTTTCCCAAGTCTTTTCCTTTGGTCTGGTCCCCATCAGACAAAGTAGCATAAAACTGCCCAAGACATAGGTGAGTCCTTCCAGTCTCAAATAAGAACAATAACCACAGCAAAGTCATGTCAATGCATCTTTTTGACAGCAGGAAGAATTAAGTACAAACAAAGACAATGAAGTACAAAGATTATGTCAAACACAGACATCCTAGCTCCCAAAAAACCTTGAGAGTGAAGGAAGACTGTCCATGAACTCCTGATGAAGTAGCACGAATGAAAGACTTGATTTGAATCAGCCTGCAACAACTAGAAACAACTGGGTACATTAAGAGGACACAATTTTAGCTCTTTTTTTTTCTTTATTGTCGAGCACAAAGCTACTAAAGAAGTGACTGCGATTAAGGCATTTTCAAATGGGAATTAGAGTAAAAATGGTGGTGTGAAGAGAGTCGTACATGCAGCTGCTTAAGGAAAGAATCAAACAGAAAATGTTGCAGAAGTGCAAACTCATTTTCTTCTGGGAGCAGATCACTGAAGAGAGAAAAGCTGCAGAATGTTTTGAGTTAGCTTCAGGACTTAAAAAAAGGAACAACTAACCACAGCCTGCTGAAAGCATGCCAGTTCCTTTGACACTACACTGATTCCTTTTGCTTATGAAGCATTCGTTATTTATGCAAATATTTCTGACAACTACTACAAGATGAAAGGTTAATAATTGAGCATGAATGTATGGCCACACTATGAGTAACTTGAGCATAAAGCAGTCATCTAATATGAATTTGAATTTTAGAAGATGGTGCCATAATCAGTATTGCATTGGTATTTTCTGCTCAGCACTAGAAAAAAAAAAGAAAAAAAATGAAACCTGACTGTACTTCAGAAAGGTTTCTCTAAATGTATTCTGCTTTAAATTTTTATTTTTTATCAACTATATTCTTAATACATTTTACCTGGAGCCCATTGCAGCTGCACAAATATTTGACACAAAATTGCTGTTTATCAGAATAAAGATTCCATAAATCATTTATAACAATAGCAACACTAAGACCAAAAGTGTTTGGTCTAAATAAATTTGTCTTAAAAATATACATTCCATCTTTGATGGCTGTGGTTTTTAGACAGTCTTAAGTGCCTGGAAAGCTGAAAGGTTCCTTGTGTCAACTACAAAAAATTGCTTACAAAAACTGAGAATGTAAACGGTTTTCTAATGCAAATGTCTTTTAATATCACTTTGTGCACATATAAACGAAGCAATTATTCAAATCCTCAAGTCCTCCTGCATGCCAGCTGCAATGCAAGATTGCGTGGAACAGCTTGCATCTCCTATGTCGGGAAAAAAAAGTATTTTTCCACATTACAAATAAAGACAACTACACATTTTATATCACAATTGGATCAAAATGACTTAAAATTTTGTTATGAAAGTGATATAGATCAGCAGCATAACACAGCAGACTGCAGAGAGCTGCCAGATAGCCCAAAGTCTATACTCAACACCATCGCGAGTCCAGATCCATCTGGACGCTCTCCAGAGGGAACAGGAAGCTGGTTTAACATCACATCCATGCAGATAGGATCTGAATAGAATTTCAGAGACAGCAAATCTGAGAGACATCAGTCCTGAGGCCTTGCAAGCTCAGTCCAAAGCTTACAGCCTGATACCAGCATCAACAGCCCTCTATCACCGGGTTACAGGACAACAACATGCTTTGTCAGATGAAAATGTGTTGTGGGTATATTTTGTTTTCTGCCATGTCATAGTCTTTCCACTGATACTAACGCTTCCAAAATCTCTCCTTCAAATTACTACAAATGATGATCATATGCCACAGTATATCTTAAAAGTAGCCAGATCCCAGTTCACGTTGTTATTCTAAAAATAGGCTCGCCCTGCTGAATTCTGTTATCTGCTCTCGTACCCGAAAAAGTGTGCTAACAACATTCGCCCTACAAACAGATACCAGTGCCTGCCATCGAACTGTGCAAACAATAAACGAGGTCAAGTATCCTGGGTTATTTCAGATACAACCAGAGTCATACAGGGTATAACACCTGTACTCAGAGAATATATCAAGTACTTCATACTCTGTTCAGGCATGAGTAATAGCTGCCGGTTTAGTTCTTACCCTTCCAAGAATTGTCTTCTGAAGTGCTCAGCCCCACAAAGCAGGTAATACAGACTACAGACCATATATCAGAAATTGTGTATACCTGCAAGTGCTGGGAGACACTCTTTAGGAGCTTTCCAATGACAGTGCAGCTCTGCATAAATCCAACCGAAAACTGTGCCTTCAAGGTACTAGTGATGCTGTCAGTAAGACCAGGGAAAATTTTAAACCCTGCTCTAGCGAGAGGTTGTAAAGGAGGGCTGTAGAGAAATAAACAGGGGGGTTTGCTGCTTAGTTGAGGATGATAATCTGAAAGTGTTATGCAAATGGATTTTTGGAAGGTGTTGGGCAGCTTACGGAAAATATGTTTACATAAAGCATTTTATTGCTAGTCTATAGGAGTAAGCAACAGGTGATGTTTCTTCAAGAGCTTTAGGATTAACAACGCCAAAAGCAATATTAAAACTAAAGCTGTTTAACTGCCAGATGTAGCGTGCTGAAGAAAAAACAGGAATACAAGAAGGTTTAGTTTTTACTGAACTTTACTTTTATGAAAGTGAACAAACTAAATGACTGCTAGTTGCAATCTGCTGCTGCAGACCTGGATGCAGAGTGCACTGGATCTTTCCTGTTAAGTAAACAGGCTTCAGATAAGACCCACAAGGGATATGGGCAGCAATGCTGACATTTTATATCCACCAAATGCCACAAGTATCTACCATATTATTTGTTCTTTAAACTCTTTTTTCCATACTTAGCTTCCTCTTTGCCTCTGTAATAAGTCTGTTTCAAACATCTCCATACCAAGAATTGTACTGAGAACCATACACCTTTCAGATATGCTGCCTAAACATCAGATTTATAGAAATAACAGTCTACTGACCTACAGAATGTTTCACTGGACTGGCAAAAAACAGCTACTCATCCACCAAGTCAGACACCTCCGGACACAATTCAGAGCTTTACTGAAATGCTGTAAAGATTACTGGGTTTGTGTTTCACAATTTAAAATGTAGTTTTAAGAGAAAAAGGTGTGTGTGCTTGCAGCAAAGCAGTCTTTTTCCAAGAGAGTACGAAAAGTTAAACTTGGTGTATTTTTGTCCCTCCAGGAGCTCTGCAAAGAGCTGCTCTTTCAGTTAGTCAGCAAAACTGAAAAACTGGATCCATCCAGACACTGGGCAATAGACTCTAGCCTTTAGCTCAAGGACTCTCTCATAAAGGATGTCCTAAATTAAAACCCTTTTGCATGGATAGTCAAGATTTCCAGGGGTTCCTGTGTTTAGCATTGAAGAAGTAAACCAAAATGTTAGTTCGCAGAATTCCTTTTAAAAGGCATCACTTTTTTTTTCTGCTTGAACACCTTTCTAGATCTGCCTTTCCCAGGAACTGCAAAATAATTTCCTCTGCATATCAACAGCATCCTGGAGAATTTCCACAGCGCCTTCCAAGCTATGCTTCTGTGGAGTCTCTCCATTCTCATCACAGATGAGATCGTAAGAGGCACGAATCCAAACAAGGCTGTGGGTGTCTTTATCATTCCCGGCGTGTGGGCAGCGGGGATAGATATGTTCATGGTATGGACGCCTAGGATTGGCTGACATTTGGTAAGCGCCCGTGGGTAGGATGGGTTTAGTATTAATCATCTGTGGCATGGCTTAAAAGGGGTTTATGTGAGTCAGTACACTTTGATCTGTAAAAATTCAGACCTTTGTTTTTAGGGCAGTTCTTTCTGAATGAATAACTTGCCAACATTTTGATCTGAGAACTGGCTAAATTATCTTGTGTAGTCACACAAGCGAACAAATATGTGTGTGGTGTTAGTATGGAAAGGTGTAATTTTGCTGTACATAGAACCTGTAACTCTATCTGCTAGACTAGTAAGTAGTAGGGCAGAGCAAAACCTTAAGCAACTTCTGCATCCTTGCTATATGGTGGCTTTTGTTTGTTGGTTTGGGGGCATTAGGTTTTTTTTTTTAGGGGGGGAGAGGGTATTTCAGCAAGTGTTTTAATCACTTGGTAAGGAAAAAAAAAAAGCAGAAAAGCAAAAAAAAGCCAATAGAGATATAATCTCTACCTACGTGACCAATGAATGATTTCTGCTGGCACATCCACTGTCACTGTATCATTTTAGTATTATAATGACCATTTACTCCAAAATCTTTTTTGCTGTACTATTCTGCTTTCATTGGCTTGCATACCTTTTAAAATGCTGACCAAAAAAGTTGACTCCTGTTATTTATAAATCACTGTAACCTGGCATAGAAAGCATTATTTCAATAAAAACAGACAAAAAATAATTTAGGAAAAATTTAAATTTCCACATGAATGTGCCAGATTTGACAACATTTTCAAGAGAAATTATAATTTCTGGATAAAATCAAGCAGCAAAATTACTGTTTCCATATCTTCTGTGGGGGTGCCTGCATATCTAGTTAACTTGTGGGGGACTTACTGCTGGTTTTTTACATTTTTTGAAAATTTCTAGCCTCATGTAGAAAATAATAAGATACCAAATCTTAATAACATCAATGTGTATTGTAGAGAATGGAGAACACTCCCTGCCTTAACTTCACATGTTAATGGAAATTCAAGGCACTTTGGCAAATGTAAATACCAATACATTATGCTAATGTTATATTACTCCTTACTAACACGGGCAAAATTTCAGTAAGTACTGTTGGGAAGATGTAAAACATATATTCATATATAATTTATTCAACTGTTTAGGAGGAAAGCCTGATGGTAGAATAATTTTGTATAAATATTTTACTCATTGATTCAGCTAATTTATAAATAACAAATTTGACTTTTTAATATTTTATTCAATGCAAATGCCAAAATTCACTGGATAAATTATATGCAACACAATTCATATATATGTAATTGCATGTCATTACTCAAGGATTCAGAAGAATATTTTTCTGTTCTGGTATTGAATTAGTAATGAATTTATTTAGATGAATTAAAACTTTGGTAGGTAGACTTTCGTTGTTTGGTTTAGTTTTTAAACTTATTGTTTGCATTAGGTAGGGGGTTTTAACCTTTGTAGTCAGTTCTTACAAAGTATGATGTTATATAACTAGTAAGTCATTATTCCATGGTCAAAAATGATAACATCTTTGCCTAGATGTTTGCCTTAACTCAGAGAAAGGCAACTGGAAGTTAAAAACTAGCAGACACTTAGCTCATGGTAAAAATCTACTAATTCATATAAACTATGAGCAATAAAGTGTAAAAATTTAATAAAGGAAATTAAAAATTCTAAGGAAAAAAACTGACACTTTTTGGGTTTGGACAAGGGGTTTAAGTACAGCATAAACATGGCAGTGACGTAAGCTCTCAACACAATGAGAATCATAAAGCTGCCAACAATTTAACACAGGAGAAAAAATGTTGAGCAAATAGTTCATGTATTTTGATGTAGGTATGATTTGATATACACTCATTCCACAAGTTCATGAAGTATTTTCAATTCAAGATAGATATAAAATTTATAATACGGATAAACATTAAGAAATCAAATGGGGAATACCTCCAGTCGTCATGAAAGCATAGCTGAGGATATGTGCTGATGTTATGAGGTTTTAAAAATACATCTCCAGAAACTATCGAAACCCAAAACACCGAAATGACTGTTAATATTGCGCCAACATTCACAAAAAAAAAGATAATACAATTAATCAGTATAGGCTGCTTAGCTTTCAAAAGAAAATACTTTCAGTAAAATAATCCTGATTTCATCCTCCAACATTTGGAGAAATCTATTTTTAAATACACACATAAATAAATATGAACTTCTGCAATATTCCAATTAAAGACACAGAAGGATGCAACATCAATGGAATACCTTTAAACAAATTACAAACCATCTAATAACTGACTAATTCTCAAATGTAGTTTCCAGTGGGGAATGAGAAGAATGCTTCTACTTAGATTTCACAGGGACTGATACAAGCTTTCACACTATTTAACATTTCCACTGGGGTCCTGGACTATTAAACTTTGTCTATGACAAAGATAACAGTTCCATTCACTTTATCCAATATCTAACTTCTCTGAGATCTTGAATGCGTTTGTTGAACTATGTATGAACTATTTTGCAAGCTCTCTGACCTTTTCAAGACAAGATCCTAAGAAGTGGGTTTATGTTCACTATTGACAAGACATCTTAGAAAGAAGGTATCACGGCCCTCAGCAACATACTATTCAAGTTCCCGCACAAAATATCTTTTGATACCAGATTCTACCAACCACTAAATAATCTTTATCTTTTTAGTTTGAGAAACCAATATTTTAACTGCTGCAAATCTATCTTGCCTTAATAGATGACCTCAGCCCTTTAATCTATAGCCATAGTGTTGGATGCAGGCTTGGAACGTGGAAAAAATAACAACAAAATTCCCCTCTTCTGGGGGATTATAACCTAGTTTAAAGCAGATAGAGGAAACCAAACCTGGGGTTTCCTCATCTCCTACCAATATTGTCTCGTTTGTTGAAGTAATTCTACAGGAGTTTATTTTAAGTCAAATGTGGCACAGAAAAAAGTTTTGAAACACTGCAAGCTATTTGAAAATAAAATTGTCCTTCTACATTCACATGTAATCTTAATGGCATCATTTGTTCCCTATTCACACTAGTTTGCACCCTAATGCATAAGCATTAAAGTCTTGACCACAGTTTAAGCTCTGTCGTGCTGGGTGCTGCATATAGATCACAACGAAAGGTTCCTGCCCAAAGGGATGTGCAGTTCAAGACCTTCACCCTGCAGACTCATTCAGAAGATTAGTTTTATTGACTGTGAGAAGAGTGACAACAACGTACAATCCTGCCTAACTCAGCTGTCTAACTTTTTTGTTGAGGAAGCCGTACCCGTGATCTCAGTGGAACTGCTCACAGAATTGTATAAATTTGAGTATCAGCATTATGTCTTTTGGAAGATCAAGGTCATACGCATGGAAACCAAATGGAAAGCAGAATACATGCAAGCTTCAGAGGGAAAATGAGGAAAAGAAACATCTCTTAAGATGACATCAGTTTGAATAATATTTCTGAGTCATAAGCCAAGGCCTGAAAGAGGTTTGCATAAAATCTGACTTGTCTGGATTTATTTCACCACATATTTGCCACATGTTGCTATATAACTGTACTGCAATTTTCTTTCTACCTTAATACTTGAACAAAAAAAAATAGTGGAATAAAATAGCTTTTGATCATAAAAGTTTTTTTAAGGTTTTATAAAAACCTCTGTTTGTTAGTCTCATTAAAGGCAGACATTGGAATTTGATTTTTACCTTAACTTTCAAATGTCACTAAATTTCTCACACAGGAAGGCTGACAAACAATTTTTTACCTAACTGGCAACATCTCCGTTCACTGTAGAATTTTGTAACAGAAGAGACGTGCATGTGAAAAGCGCAAAAAAGGCCAAGATAAAACACAAAATATTTAGTATTGGGACTGAGGTTTCTGCTTGTGGAGTACAACTTAGTATCTGAATTTTTCACCTGCATCCAAAACTGAGCATTATTTCTAGTGGACACAGTTTGTGTAGCTGATGCTCCAAAATAAAACAGGCAACTCCCTCTGCACAGTACTGGTTCTCTTCCCACTGGGGATAAAACCTTTGTGCTGGTAAGCACTCTTTAGTCATCAGATTATACACCACTACTTGTTTATGGATAAAGCCTCATTATATTTAAGTTAATCTTGATTATAAAGTAAACTAAAAATTACAAAATGTAACAAAGCCTGCTTCTTTCTATAAATCTTGCTGTATCAAAGAGTCGTATGTAAAGTTAGTAACATCCATTTGGAGTCATAGCTGTAAATAGTAAACTGCAGTGATGGAATTTCTTAGCAGAAAGATTTCAGGTTTCAAGTTCCACTTATGGATTTATGACAGTGAAACCCCAAACCATATGTTCATATTATTTTAAGACAAGTTTCTAAATCTACTCCTATCTACTTGTGTTTCATGAAAGGTCCAAAATAATGTATCACTAAGCTGAAGTCTGTAAGAACTGGTGTGGAAATATCTACCTATAT
>NW_010118973.1:0-2229 GCF_000699245.1 Pterocles gutturalis
TACCCCCAAGTCCTTCTCCTCAGGGCTGCTCTCAATCCATTCTCCACCCAGCCTGTATTTGTGCTTGGGATTGCCTCAGCCCACGTGCAGAACCTTGCACTTGGCCTTGTCAAATTTAATGAGGTTGGCATTGGCCCACCTCTCAAGTCTGTCAAGGTCCCTCTGGATGGCATCCCTGCCCTCCAGCGTGTCCACCACACCACACAGCTTGGTGTCATTGGCAAACTTGCTGAGGGTGCACTCAATTGCACTGTCCATGCCTCTGACAAAGATGTTAAACAACACTGGTCCCAGTACCGACCCCTGCGGAACACCACTTGTCACTGGTCTCCACTTGGACATTTAGCCATTGACCACAACACTTTGAGTGCGGCCGTCTAGCCAATTCCTTGTCCAGCAAGTGGTCCTTCTGTCAAATACATGTCCCTTCAACTCATGGGTTAATTGGAAATCTTTTATCTGCATACTAAAGTTTAAGACTACAAATCGCACAAAATCAGTCTTCTTCAGTCCAATTTCCAGATTTTGTGTTCTCTTGTAGGACTATGCACATAGCTGATTGCTAGGATGACCTCAGTTTGTGCAGATATCAGAATCCCTGTTGTCTTCCTTAAGTGTTTTACAGTTTTTGTTTCTGTTTTATATGCATATAATACTTGCTTGTCACAGGATATAGGGGAATATTTACTGACTTATGGAATGCAGAAAATACTGACTTCCAGACTGTGTGTTACATGGCTGTATGTTATAATGGACTGAATCTGACGACCAAAATTACCCCTTGAATATCTGAATGTCTCTGCATTTTCAACTTATTTCAGAGGTTTTAACATACATTATCCAATTCAGCACATGATACCATTGCATGACATAGTATTGTTATAATACAATATTTGTCAGTTGCTATTTCTTCTATCTTTTATTCAAGGAAGCTGAAATATGGACAAGGCTCCATGGAAATCAGTAGCAAACTCAGGGATAAAAACTTAGCTACTTCTTCTGGTGTTCCTTTGTCTTGATTATTCTGTCTTTCAGTCTCTTGGTGTTCTTGTAAAGCTGATACAGTCAGTCCATGTCCATTTTGCAGGTTGATACCTCCATTAGCTGAGTTGTTGTACAGCCTGCAGGCAACATGTACTGTGACTAAAGAAAGAACACTAAAAAACACATGTAAGAGAGCACGTGATTTGTGATAAAACCAACATAATGTGGAAGAATTCCTTCTGTACCACAAATACTTTGTTTTCCCTGTTAAAGCAAAAGTGTCCCTATAAGTGTATTGTTATACTTCAAAAATTGCACTAGCTATTGTAATATCTGTGCTTTAGAAGATATTTCAAACACTGTATTTTTTGACAGCAAAAGGAGAATTCTTCAAGAAAATTTAGTAGCCAACAAACATGATATGATTAATTTCAAAATTATTAATTATTTAATTTTAATTTCTTAAGATATCCAGCATTCAGAAATAAAAAAGACCAAATAATGAAATAATAAAAAGCATCCTTATCATTCAAGGTTCAGTATTTATTATATGTTATGAGGCATTCTGACACTGAAAGAGCATGTAGTCAAAATAGAGAAGAAAAGAAAGAAGATGGGAATCCCATACACCGAAAGAACTATATCAGATTTTCAACTTTAAAAATGGGTCCAGTTTTTCAAAAGCTGCAAGTATGCAGAGCCTGGCTGGGATTTCTGCATTTTAAAATCTAGCTGAAAATCTCTCAGGAAGACTATATCAGAACAAATAGAAATAACCTAAATCCAATCAGATGCAGAAACTTCTTTTGATTTTGCAAAAATTACAGGCATTGTTATTAAACATTCAGTACTACATGCACCAGAGGTCTGTTGTTCCCATTATACTACAATGGCAATCAGCATCTATGTATGAAATTTGTTTTTACATCTTAAGATTATCTATTTTACTTCATACAGGAATATGAATAAAAATAGTTCTTCTGCAAAGATGGCCTTGTCTTTCAACTATAACTATAAAAGATCTCTTTTTTTTTTTTTTTTTATGGGTCTTTTGGTTTTTCCTTTAGATGTTACCAGTCAAGCATCAATCTCTGTACACCAAGGGAAGTATTTTAAATGGCCTGCAATACTCAGTTTTTTTCAGATTACTTTCTATTGTCCCATTATTCTTGAACACTTTGCAGCAAACAGAGCAAAAACATATCTGGGTTTTCTATAGGGACCTAGTAAAATAGCAGAACTTGT
>NW_010118973.1:2275-21649 GCF_000699245.1 Pterocles gutturalis
GTCGTCTCTGGTGAAGTCTTTTGAGCCAGTTCATATCCATAATTAATACTTTATTTCTTTTTTAGTAAAACCCTTAGCAGAACATGTATTTTTATTTATTTGTTTGTTTGTTTATTTACATATCCATGGTAATTGGTGAAGACAAGTTCAGGAAACCTAACTCTGAGCTCAAACAAGTCTTCTGAAGAGTTGAGATGATTTTTAAATCCTTGTTAAAAAGAAAAAAAAAAGCAACAAAAAACCAAACACAACCACAAAAACCCCTAAAAAATCAGTTTTCCGTCTTTAAAATATATTTAAAATAAGACAGATTAAAAAAATCTTTACAGAGACTGTAGGATCACAAACTTGACTGAAGACCCACTGTCAACTCAGGACTGTCTGAATTGGTCTTAAACATGTTTGTAAAGGGTTAGCCCTTGGCTGGGGGCCAAACCACACACACCTGCTCACACAGTTCCCGCCCCCAGCCAAGCATAGGGGGGAGAGTTAAAGGGGTAGTATGTAAAGGTTCTGATTGGGCAGGACCAGCCCAATTGGCAGATCCTCTAGTGTTGACTAGCCAAGTGGCTTTTGCTAAATGTGTATCCCAGTTTTTGGGGTAAAGGGAAAAAAGGACTCGTGGGTTGAGATAAGGACAATTTAATAACTAAACTACAATAATATTGGAAATAATACTATATACAAATATACAAATGAGTGATACACAGTGATACTGCCCCCCTCCCCCTGATGACTAAAGGCCAAGCCCGCTCCCGGCCAATGATCCCGGAGAAGGGAGAGAATGAGTGATATACAATGATACTGCCCCCCACCCGATGACCAAGGGCTCAGCCTGTTGCCAGCTAACAATCCCAGAGCTAGACTCACAATTCCCCCAGATGGGGGGGTGCACAGTTCCCGGAGGCACTCACGGAACGGAGATAACAGTCTGAGTGTCGCAGACCAAGAGCTGACCGGAGTGGGGGGAAAATGACCACCTGGCCCCAGCTAATGATCCACCCAGAGAGGGAGGGTCCTGAAACTCACGGAACGGAGATAAGAGTCCGAGCATCCGTGTCTGGCCCCAGCTAATGATCCCAGGCCGGGAGAGGGTGGGGGGGTGGTGGGAAAGGCCTTGGGAGAGTGATGCGGAGCCAGAAGGGAGGACCGAAACCGAAAGGCACTGGAACCAGGAAGCGAAGGACCATCTACCAGAAGGGTCCTCACCTATATACTGGGCATGACGTGTATGTTATGGAATAGATTATTGGTCAGTCTGGTTCTCAATCTAGTAACCGAAGAATGAATCCTAGGCTAATAGCTGGGGCTGTGCCCTCCCGGCCCCCCGCCTTGGCTGGGAAGAGCAAAGAGGCTCAACGACCTTGAAGTGTCCTAGCAATAATTATAAACATTCCTTTCTTATCAGCTTTTCTCCTGACCATAAATCCAAAACACAGCCTCTTGCTAGCTAAAAAGTTAACTCTTTGCTTAACCCAGGACAACAGGTCAGCCTAAAACATCAGCCTTACTTTGTGGCCTGATTTTAAGAGGTGGTGAATAGCTCAGGGAGGTGCTGATTGCCCTTAATTCCCACTGCTTTCAGTTCTTCAGTACCTAGTGGTTTTAATCTCTTCAAGCCTAATGCCTACAATTAAACTCCAAAATATTTTCCCTGGAGCCAGGTTGCCTTCTTCTATTTGGCTTTCATTGATTTCCCACCCTGCTACTATCTCTCCAATTTCCAACTGAATTAAAACACAGGGAGAATAATGTTACTTTTATTTGCTTGTTGGTGTTTTGTGCTAGCATAATTGACAATGTCAGTGCAGCTCTGGGAATAGTTAACATCTTTTGCCAAAGACAGCAGGGAACACCAAGCAAACTGAACAAAAATTAAGAGACAGATATTTATAAGCCAAATGATATTTCCTACAGTCCTTAAGCAAATTAAAAACAAGTTCACATGTAGAAACAAACTGTGATTGTTTATTAAAAAAACAATAAAAAGAGACTTCAGATGACTAATGGACAGCAGGAAGGTAGCTTGATGACTAGCAGTGCTGATGCTGAAATAATCAACATTATTGAGCAAAAAGTGGGTCAAAAGAAGTATTTCTGAACAGAAATGTTTCTGTTTCTGATGTTAAGAAAGAAGGAAAATATAGTCCATGAGGTGAAATCAGTAACTTCGCAGTCATTAATAAAGGTAGTATGCTCAGGCCTGTTGATAAACTAGCTCCTTTTAAGAATCTCGTTTAGCAAGTGTGATGTGCAGAATGCCACAACATTGCACCATCTCACACCTAGTCTGCTTATAGTAAAATCAATATTTATTTTCTTATAACAGAAGGTACTGCTCAGGAGCTTGGAAATTAAAGGAAATGTTCACCTGGAGCCCTTCACATACAGGAACAAGCAATGTGAGCAGTATCCATGCACAGGTACAGAGCCCAGTTTGCCAGTCCATTGAGCTACTTTGGTAAACTTCACGCAAGCGTGCTTAGTTGCATGTTATGGACAGTTACTAACCCCTAAATGCTCTTTCTGCCTATGCTTAACATGAATATGAAAAGCAATAACCTTTACTCAGAAAAGAAACGCTGAACCATGCACAAGAGTATTTTGGACACATCTAAGTCCTTTTGGCAGCATCCACAGTATCATAGTGGCAAAATACACAGCTTCATCAATACGTGAATGATCCATGCATTTACATGTTTTTTCAAGAGGACAGTCATGAAGATTAACTAGTCAGTAGTTACATTTGAACTCATGGGACAGAATAAGAAGAGAGCATTGCTTTGTTTAAATTTCCATCACAAATAGCTTACAGGCTTCACTAAAACCCTGTGGTGACCCCAAACGCATTATCACTACTGTGTACCACTCTGAGAGAGAATGTTGGTTTCTCCTAACATGGTTTTCTTTCTTATTCTTCTGCTGTCAAGACCTCCTCTTTGTTCTGTCACTGGAAAATATTCCTTTTTTTTTTTTTTTTTCTGTAAGGGAGTGCAGAAAAAGTCTATGCATGGTATTTATATAGAAATACTATTATCCTTCCTATATTATGTTTTTCTCCCTGTTTTGCGTTTGAGAGTCTTCTGTCCTTTTCAGTTTGGTTGTTTTAGTCAGCCTCACATTCACAGTTCTCACTTCCTCTTTAAATTCTCCTTCAAACATTTAACTGAAAAGGTGCTCATTATTTTTTATTTCAAGGTCTAGTCAGGTGTCAGAAATAAAGGGAAGATATCTACCAGCTCTGCAGCAGCAGATGCCAATTTATTCCTACGAATATGATTCTCAATCTCTATTTTATCTTTTCAAGGTATTGAGACACCTATGCCACATAAATCCATCTTACTTCAGCCAAGATTTTCTTATCAGGGCAACATTGCTGACTGTATGAATAAAATAAGTGAGGGAACTATGTAGTCCACAACGCATGAAGTAACTTGATCACAAACATCTAGGTTTTTTAAACCTTCAAAATTAGCAAAGGACTGTGTCAGAGAATAAATCAGATAGGTAGGCACAAGTATAAGTTATTATAATATTTTTTAAATTGTTGTGGAGCAATGCAAATGTAAAAATTATTTGCCTTCATCTGTGTCATGGTTTAACCCCAGCCAGCAACTAAGCACCACACACTTCTCCCAAAACCTTTTCCATTTGTTTGTTTGTAGTCTTCTGTTACGTAAAGAAAGTAGATGGACATGTTCGAAGAATTTGACTGTAAGGGGATGGCAAATGAAAACTATTTTCCTGAGGGGAATGATGAACCTCACAAGGGGTAGTCTGAAGCACAGTTTTCATGAACATTACTTGTCTTCCCCTTTCTGGAAACTTTATGACCTTGACATCACACAAAGGCTGTGTGGTCTCATGACCTCAAGAGCAATGACAACTATTTTTCTGCTTTAACATCTTTTAAGGAAGGCTTCTTAAAAAATTAAGGATTAAAACAGATTTCAGTCAGTAAAGAAAAATGACACATAAAGGAAATATATTGAGGACCCAAAGACAGAGAAGCCAAGTGCCTCTTGGCAGATGATTTCCACTATTCCTTTCACTGGTTCAGGAAAAGAAGGACTAGCACTGAAAAATACTTATCAGCTTGTACTATGAAAGATCAGCAAAGGGAAAATACACTTTGACAGAATTCAGATATAAATGACAAAGACTATTACTGTCTCAGTTTCTGAAATTCCACTTCAGATTCAATTCAGTGTTTTCTCAGTTTAGTGACTGAAGTCCTCAAATCACAATATTCCCCATGCTATTCACATTTTTAACAGATTTAATACTTTTTTAGCCATTGCTTCAGGAATAGTGAAACTTTACTTTTGTATACTGTCTCTTCATTACTTTGCTTTGGTTACCTAGCAATCTTCCAACTTCATTTCCCTACTTCATCCTCCATAAATGTGAAAATTAAATAATTGTAACAATTAACAATAATTTAATAATAATAATAAATATCATTATTATTATAGTAATAGTAGAATGAGGATTATAACATGCTTAAGCTTGTGTTGTTTTATGCTTCTTTCTGTATCTACCTGCTGTAGGAGGATTGTTTGGCAGTTTTCCCTAGTGGACAGGTAAGTGGGGTAGATGATCAGTCAAAAATTTCTTTTAGGTTATACAATGAAAGTCTTCTGAAAAACTTTAAGATTCCCTCCAGCTCTGCCAATATCCCACAGCTGGTGAGTATTGATGGTGCTGACAGCCATTTTATTCTGCTTCTGGAAGCGTCCCTCTCACACAGAAGGTGCAACTGAAGGTACCACTAACCTAGTCAAAGTCCACTGTGGACAGGTGCCATTTTTCTGTTGAGTCCAAGAAACTTTAAATAGCCTTTCTTTGGTCCCTGCAGTTACTAATTTCCTATTAAATATCACTGATCACTGCCCTTTTTGTATTATCCATAAGAACTCAGACAGTCACAAACATGTATTTTTTAGGCTTCTCAGTTACTTTGTATTATGGATTGACAAAAATTAACCATGGTTAATACATCAGAATTATCTTGTATGGTTGATAACTCTCCTTGCCTATTTCCTGACTTTTTGGAAAGCCTTTTTCTCCTATCTGCTTTCTGAATCTCCTTCTTTAAAACTACAATTTCTGTCACTAAGCTTCCTTGGGGACATTCATTGATCCTAGAAACCAATCAGATGCATTTCACACAAATTAGCCTAATTGACTAGAAGTATAACAACCTTCATATAATTGACTACCAGCCTTTTGTTATGAAGTACCTCTGGCTTTGTTTTTTCTTAAAGTCTGGTCTGAAGAAACAGTCTTTTAAAAAGACTTTGTGGTGTTCTCTTAAGACAAAACACACCTGGAGAGAACAGTCATTAAAACATACAGATTGTTTTTTAAGCTATAAGTAATAAATAATACTTCCATATAATTTGATAGGGCATTTGAAATACAGTTTTTTGTCCAGGCTAAACTTGTCAGAATGTAACCTCCCTGTAGCATGGACCACATATTTTTCTTTTTCAGCTCTGAGGTCACTCAAGGTTTTAGCAAAATCCAACCTGCAAGAAAGTATATGATGCAAATAAATTATTATAAATAATACAAAATGCTGATTTTTTAAATAAACATACACAAATATCTTAATAAGTGGTGAAATTGGTTTTATCCAGTCTAAAATACTATTATTGCACTTTAAAGATCTTCACTACTAACTCCTCATATTACCCTGCAGTTCACTGAATTTTCGGGCAAATTCTTCTACACGCATACAGAGACACACTCACACATTGCATCAACTCACCCTATGTAAAAATATCGGGAACAAGGCAAAGATAAATATGAGCTTTAACTTTACTCAAACTTTGTAACAGTTATCAAACGTGAATATTGAAAATATTCATATTGAAAATAGATATGCAGTTCATATTCTTGTCCATTTTACTTCATTAGTTTGTCCAATAGTTAAAATATCATGTAATATTTTTTTGTACAGAAGGGATAAATTTATCTCCATAAGTAAAAAGCATGAAGGTTCTTTCTTTTAGATTCAGTGATTCATACAGAACTAAACTGAAATTCTCTAAGCATGTGCTTGCATTTTAACTTTTCCCTTAGATTTGTGGTTCAAAGTTGGGTCAGCAGTGCTGTCATCCACAAATGTTCTGCCACCTTTCAGCAGTAATTTGTTCTCAGTGTTCTGCCATCTAAGTAGTGCGGGGGAAAAATGAGAGCCATTTCTACATTATGAATATAATTAATAGCTCCTGCTACAAACAGTCTGTCCTTTCAGACAGCCTTTGACCGCTTCCTGTGAGTAAACAAAGCACAGCAGAAAATACGTGCAAATAATGTAAAAAATTATCTTGTTATACTTAACATGTGGGATGTTCCTTCAGATAGACTTTGCAGAGTGCCCAATTAGCTTAAGAGTTTGCCCTTCAAAAATATTAGAATTATTGCCCACTTTACCTTTTTTCTTGTTTTTTTTTTTTATTTTTTTTTTTTTTTGGTTTTTGGTTTTTGTTTGTTTTTTTTTTCATGTATGTATTCATTCTAATGTTCTCATGAGGAGAGCTGTAGGACTGCTAGGTATCAGGTTTAGCAATCTTTCAACTTTTTGCTCTAATTTGAAGCAAGCTAGCATTGCTACAGAAGACAACTTGGTCACTTATTCTATTTCCCAACAATTTTATGAACTGAAAGAACTGTATAGATACAACTGCCCTGTTCATAGGTCTGTTCATAGAGAGTGTGCTGGGTCTTGATTTTCTTCACATTTTCCAACTACATACACAGCATGTATTTGACAATGACCTTTATTCTTTAAATGCGAATTAATTTTAATTAAATGTGAATTGAATGTGTATTAATTCAAATAGCTGATTTTTATATGCATAACATGAATAACTGAAATGCTGAGAAAGCTGGAGCATACAGCTCAGTAGAACAGAGTTATCTTTTTCCTACATTCCAGTCTTGTTCAGCTAATGTGCTATTACAAAAAAACTTCTAATTAATCAGTAATGCTCTTGGAGAAATGTGTGACTTCCACATGTATTATCACCATTGTAAAATGAAGCTTAAAGTCAGCTGTTCACTCATACACACATCAAGATAAATATCAGTGTTATTATTCTTCATATAGTGAGTCTTCAAAGTCAGCCTGCTTGTGAATACATGCATGCATGGTTTTAGTGAGTTAGGTGGTGTTGGGTTGACGGTTGTACTTGATGATCCTTCAGGTCTTTTTCAACTTCAATGATTCTATGATTCTATGCATGTTTCCCACCATATACGTAGTTGAAAAAGTGTTTCTTTAGTTCCAGAATTCAACTACTAGAAATAGTGATATTGTTTTGAAAGCTTTACTCTTAAGGATGTTTTGCTTACTTGTCATCTGACAGCACCTCTGACTGTCACATCTTAACACCCTGCACATTCACCATAGTCCACATTTCTGTTAATAACGTGATTCAGATAAACAGTTTGGTAGGTACCACTGAGACGCCTTTTCACCATGCATTTAAGAATGAGGTATGTTTACTAGGTTTTAACTTAGAATTGATTAACAAAACAATACTTTTTTTTTTTCTTCGTATGCTATGTATGACAAAAAGAACAAATCAAGCTATTAGAATCTTTGTGTGAATTAAAAATATTTATTTTTCTTAAATTATTTTTTTAAACAAAAAACTACTGTGTCTTCAGAGGGTTTCCAAATGTTGAATTTCAAGCCAGATCTTCATGCCTGAAGTATAGCTACTGTGTTCTTAAGAGGAAGATCTTAGTTGTCATAAGGCATTTGTCATTCTTTTGCTTATTTGCTGAAGTTCTGTTAGTGTTTTTTCCTGATCTTTTTATTTTCTTCAGGGCTAAGAATGACAAGAATGCAACAAAGGGGAAAAAAAGGCATCTCTGTAGCCAAGATGCTCAGATAAATGCCCAAGGATGGGTCAGCTGTGAGCAGTACATAAAAAAAAGAACAACCAATCAAACAAAAAAAATAAAACCACAAAAAACCCAGAAAACAAATTCTGTTTAAGGAAACAGTTCTCATAACATGGAACATTTCAGATTCTCCCAAAAAAATTCAGTTACTCTTGAATACCTGTTAGAGCTAAAGAAAAGAACCCCATGGAGCAGAAGGCATTCATGACTTATTACTAAATCTTATAGCTGAAATAAGGATGATGAAAAGACGCTTTTACTCCAAATTGCCAATTAATGTTACTGCCACCATCTAAAAGAAAGCAAAAGAACAACAGAGATCGTGCTTTTGATAGGCTCTTCCTTGCTGCCCAGATCTGTAAATTGTTTCAACTTCTCCTTCACTTTCCTCTTATCTTCTAGGTGTCATATGACATTAACTTAATTCACTTTTGTCTGTAACTTGCTGAGAAAAGTGTTAATTCCTAATAACCAGAAGAGTAGTTCTTACCAGTATGAACACCATCTAGCCATCTGTGTGAAACCTGTGTCACATGCAAACTACACATGACAGCTGACACATACAGCACCAGGATGAAAGGACTTCATCAGTGTAGTTCGCTTTGTTGAAATCTCTAGTTCTGTTGAAAACAGTTTGGCTGCGTAAGGGATCACATTTTGAATAGAAAGCTCAGAAAGATGTGCACAAAATAGTGTTTCAGAGCTTTTGGGATATAAGTAACTGTGCTTATGAAAAGCCTGTCATCTACAGCACTGTTAACTGGCCTTTTAAATAATCATCAAGAATAATAAGCCACCTTAATTGGATTCTAGGAAACAATTCACAACAGAAAATATCGTTATTCTTTTTTCTCATAAATGATTTCTAAAACAAACTGCAGCTTTTCTGTATTTATTTGTTATTCAGCAATCTACTTATCTACTTTGTCAATGCTTTTTGGCCATGTTTGCTTCATAGCTCAAGTTTGTGCAAATATTTAGCCTTTTAAATTCCAGATGTTTTGAGTGAACATAAAAGTTTATGTATTCTGAATGAGTGAGTTTGGCTCATGCAATCATGTTTTCTGTACAAATGCTGCTGAATTAAAATTTAAAGTTATTTTCCCTGACTATTATACACAATTTCTGTCAGAATTGTTACTCACAGTGGTGGTCTTGATTGTGCCATCTAATATTTGGCTATTTCTTTCCTGGTCTGTTTTCAAGCCTGTGTCCCAGAAATAGTGAGCTTCCTTCTCCTGGCTCAGAGTCCACCACTTTTAACTAGCACAGAGAAAAACAAACAGACAGCACTGGGTTTTTGCCTTCTCTGGGATTTAAAAATGCCTCATCTCTTTCACTTGGTCCAGAACTACCTCCTTCAGACTTAGTCACATATTGTAACCATATTTAGCTCTACAGAGATTCACTACTTACTTATCCCTCTTAGTGTGTGGAGCAGTCCCTACTTAGTCACCCTCATGAGTCTGAAAGGATTATTTTCTTAGATACACACATGGGTCAATTCCTGGGTGACAAAAAGAAGAACTAAACAGGTTTTAAATACTATAGATATAGTGGGTTGAATGAAAATGGTTGGCCAGGCCGGTTTGCACAGGAAAACTTACTGCTGTGTTTGATCCCTTTCACAGACCCGCAGTAAGAGAGCAAACATATGTGACAAGGAAAGGCTATAAACACGTCTTGTGAAGACATCAGAGGTGAAAGCAGAGACGGAGAAAGAGCTAATTGTCCAAGAAGAACAGAAAATATCAAGACAGCATAGGGCAAAAAGAGAAAGGGTAGAGGGGTAAAGAAGAGAACAGAGGAAACCAAGGTTCAGCTGTATGGGAATAAAAAATTACCACAGGATTTCAGCAAAAAAAGAGGGAAATAAAGAAAGAAACTAGGAAAGAAGAATATATTTACTACAGAATACCTAATTCTGTACATGTGTAATCCCAAAGAGCACTACTAATCATGTCGATGGGATGTATGCGGGGCCAGCAATGCCCTGCTTCATTACACTCATATGGCACCTGTCAGTAGAACTGTGCGTGTGTGACTACTGACAAAATAAGCTTACAGTTAGGCCATGTGGCTTGCGTTTCGTCACAGTGTTGCCTTCAATCAGCCTAGGTGGCAGACAGCTTGTGATTGCTTCCTCTTGTCCTTCCACCTGACAGCACTGGTCCCTTGCCATTCAAATCTGTCCCGTCCGGAGCCTGACCTCCCAGCTACTGCTGACACCCTACTTGTGTTGCTGATGCTATTGCTCTTCCTGGTGATGGCTGGTCTCTTCAGGCCTTCCGCAGACTTTGTGCTGCTTCACCAGCAGCTCCAGCTGCCTCTTCTTGTCCTCCCATGACTTATTCCCTTTAGCTATATTCCATTCATTCTGTTTGCCCCTCTATGGATTGTTAACTGGTGAACACAGGATTCACATGAAAATTATTTAGTCTTCTGCAAGCTGGCTCCCAAATTGTTTATCTACATCTGCTTAAGAGATAATGCATCTCCCTCAGTTCAATCATTTCCTAACCTCAGCAATTCCATCTCTCAGTCACAGACACAGGAAAAATGAGGGCTGAGGGCTTTTTTGATGCATTGTTCAGGACTGCTTGGCACAGAATCGGTTTTACTGCATATTGTGAAAGTGCCAGTCATCTTCCAACCCACCTTTAATTAATTTAATTTAATCAAATTAAACTTTGATTAAAGACAAGCATGTCTGGCAGTCAGAGTCTGGTTTTATATTTAAAAAAAAAGTTTCCAAGAGATTTTTTTTAATGGTCTAAATGATCATTCAAAACCTGCATCACATGGATTATGTACAAACATGAAAACAAGCCCCAATTTTAAACACCAACACAAACTGGCATTTCTCACATTTTGACCTGGCAAACTACAAGCACCTCTTAGCTCACATCAAAGATAACTTTAAAAATTGCTCAGATGATAAAGCCAATCTTTTTTTTCAAGCTAAGACTAAACAAACCTGCTTCCATCAGGATTAGTAAGTATTGAAAAGGCTGCTTAGTTTAATCTATCTTGTAAATTCCTGATGAAGATAACCATATCCATAATCAGCCTAAAGGCCAAACCATGGAAAAGGCAGTATTCATTTACCTTTGGGGCACTGACAACATCGCTTATTGCATTTTTCCTACCTTCAGTAGGGGTTTTGTCTTGTCAGTCACTAAACAAGAGCTATTAGCAGCAGTAGAAAACTATGCTTCATTTACAGAAACCAGAAGATGCATGTATAATGACAGACAGTGGTATATGTTAAGTTCAAATACATTTAATAACTGAATTTCAGTAGCATATTTACTTCAAATAGTTGACAGGAAATCTGAGAACTCACCTCACTAAAAAAATAGAGGAAGCTGTAGTTTCAGAACAGTTTCAAAATATGTCGACACACACTGTCCTCAGAAGATCTAATTTTCTTTTAAAAGAGTATTTCTGAAATTGTGAGCCAATAAATATCAGTGGAATATCCTGGTTGAGGAACGCATCTGTGTCTGCTGTTTTGAATCTGATAATAAGGTAGCCTTCTTTTTATTTATATATAAATGTCTATATTTATTTACATGTTTTTTTGTCTATGGATGGTTCCATTTGCCTATAGATAGGATATATAGGATATCTATAGATAAAAAATAGATTTAGAAATAATTAAACAGATCTAGATACAAATAACCAGATGAGTAAATAACTGGAAATTTATTTATAAATCTATATAGTTAATTATTTCAATTGACATAGTCCTGTGGTGAGTCCTTTCATCGTCTACCATTTAGATGTAATTGAGAATTAAGATGAGACAGAGAATGCTGACCATAATAACAGACTGACATAAGTCTTTTGCAACTCTGATTTTTCTAAGGTAATTAAGTTGAATTTAGTTAGATCATTTTTCTGATGTGAAAAGTTAACTAATCAGATAAGCCACATCTTTTTACCACTTAGATACATCAAGTTCTGTAAATATTCCTGAGCAAAATTTCACATTTCTAATTTTGAGATACGTGTATTACTCGTTATTTACTGCAAGAAGTGTCTCTACCTTCTAATAATTATTGAAAGAAGAAAGAATGAATACCTTTATAAGTAACAGTTACAGATTTCTTCAGATAAATCTTTCCTATATGTTAGGCTGAGAATCAGGTACTGATTTCCAGCAGTCATTTGTCCAAGCCAGGGGGAAGGCAGCCTGCTAAAGCCTGCCTGTTTGCTATGATGATGCTACAATTTGTAGTATTTGGAAGGCTTTCACATTTTTTGTGGCATTGTAGAATCCAAACGAGACAGAAAACTAACAAAATATAAAACATCAAAGTACGTGGGTTTGTTTTGTTTTTTTGTTTTCTTACATTTTTTTTTCCCTCCTAAATCTTAACAGACTTAGAAGAAGGGGGAAAATGTACTGGGAATGTGGGAGGGAGAGACCAGCCAGAGTGCTGAGGTTGCTGGTCCTGCTGCTGTCAGGGGGCTGAGAAACACGGACTGAAGGTGAGTGATGCAGAGGAAGAGCTATTTCCCTCCACCCAGTGCCATCATCATCACAGTCCAATTTCCACCCTCAAAACTAACTATACAAATGACTGGTCCCATTTTTCTGGGATCTGATGTAGGTCATACAGGCAGAGGTGCTGTTTCCCAGCCAAGCCTGCTTAATTCATCTTGGGTGTGTTTTCATGTGGCTGGCAAGGAGCTGACCCGAGAAAGTTACCCAGCAGATGTAACAGGTCCAGAGGAGGGCCACAGAGATGATCAAAGGGCTGAAGCACTTCTCCTATGAAGAAAGGTTGAGGGAACTGGGCTTGTTTAGTTTGGAGAAGAGAAGGCTCCAGGGAGACCTCATTGCAGCCTTCCAGTACTTGAAGAGAGCCTATAAACAGGAGGGGGAGTGACGATTTACAGGGGCTGATATTGACAGGATGAGGGGGAATGGTTTTAAACTAAGAGAGGGGAAATTTAGGTTGGATATTAGGTGGAAATTTTTCACACAGAGGCTGTTGAGGCACTGGAACAGGTTGCCCAGAGAAGCTGTGGATGCCCCATCCCTGGACGCATTCAAGACCAGGCTGGATGGGGCCCTGGGCAGGCTGCTCTAGTGGTTGGCAACCCTGCCCACAGCAGGGGGATTGAAACTAGATGATCTTAAAGGTCCTTTTCAACCCAGGCTATTCTATGCTTCTGTGATTCTGTGATTCTAGGTGACCACTCTAGTTCTGAAGTGAGAAAATTACAGCAATACATGAGACTCACTGACAGTTTTACTCCAGTGGGTACAGAACAACTGCTGCTCCTGTTGTGTACTACGACAGACTAAGCACTCATATGTCCATTTACCCTTCCACAATGAGTGAATCTGATACTATAAAGCCAATACTACAAAGCCATCTTCGTGTCTTGGAACAGGGTTTCAGAACTGACTTCAGGTACTGACTTCGGAGGGGGGAACCCTGAGCCAGTACCCAGCTGCAGTAACATAGGACCCATTGCAGTACATCACCAGTTGAAGATGCAGCTTAGAGCTCCTGAAAGAGAAAAGTGGCCTTGGTTTTATTCATGACTACTTAATAAAGTCCTAGAAGGCTAGTTCTGCAATTTGTACTGTTGTTTAATATTCATTAATGCTTTAAGCAATGACAGGAGCTATGTACATATTATAAGTATATAGATTATGATAGAGAATCTTTAATGTCTATTAATTTTCTTTCCCAAGGACATAAAACCCAGTTCTGTAATGCCTAATGTCCCTGAATACTTGGAAACCGCATTAACAATTTTCAGAAGGGCTTCAATATTAAGCAAGTTTAAGGAAGTTTTAATTTTCCTTTATTGCCATAGATCTTTGTTAAAAAAAAAAATAAAAAATTAAAATAAGCTCATTTAATTTTGCTTTCCTGACTAACTTTTATTTTCTTATGTAAGATGTTTGTTCTTTTTTCATGTTTTGTCTGTTGCACTGATTAGAAGTGCACAGTAGTAATCATATGGTAATTTTTTTATTTCAGTAAATACATTTGTAGATAATTAGAATTTCACTATGTATATACACACACTATGTAATCTATAATATTTACCAGAATATAGAAGACAACACTGACACATATGTACAAAAACACTAGCTTGTTCTGTGCTAACAGTATTTAAGGAAGTTCTGCTTCACCCTTTTGACTGAACATTGATTTCTCACTTGACTTCTAGTTGTTAGTGCTACTAATCGTTGGGCTGCACCCCCTTTGTCTGACCCTTTGTTAAGAGCATAACCTGGCAGTCTATGAACTAGCTTAATACATAAGTATGTCTCTGAATAATTTGCTCATTGTACTGTGCTGTGTGTACCCTGTTCCACTTCTGTTTACTTCTGTGGAGTATGCTTTTACTAGAAAAATGCTTTAAACAAGCAAACAATAAGCTCAAAAGTACTTGATGCACTGGGTCTGCCTGGGAGGGAGTTGGTTTTCTTAATAGAAGACCATATAGAATCACAGAATGGTTTGGGTTGGAAGGGACCTTAAAGATCATTGAGTTCCAAACCCCCCTTCCATGGGCAGGGACACCTCCCACTAGACCAGGTTGCTCAAAGCCTCATCCAGCCTGGCCTTGAACACCTCCAGGGATGGGGCATCCACAGCTTCTCTGGGCATTTGGCATTGTGTTCCGGATTTGTGACTAACACCGTGTTGATAGCACACCAATCTTTTGGCTACTGCTGAGCAGTGATTACTCAGTGTCAAGGCTTTCTCTTTTTCCCACTCTACCCAGCAGCTAGTAGTCTGGGAGTACACAAGAAGTTGGGAGGGGACACAGCCAGGACAACTGGCATGAACTGGCCAAAGGGATATCCCATACTGTATGATGTCAGGCTCAGCAATAAAGCCTCAGGGAAAGGATGAGGGAGGACATTCGTGGTTATGGTGTTTGTCTGCCCAAGTAACCTTTATGCGTGCTGAGGGCTTGCTCCCCTGATAGTATCAGTTCTTCAGAAATTCATCAACAGTGTGTATATAGATTTTTGATTATATGTTTCAAAGCTTGCATCCAGACCTTGACTCAAACTTTTCTCAAGTCTGTGGGTATGGGGAAAGAATTGTCTGCTCATGGGAAGTAGTGAATAAATTCCTTGTTTCTCTTTGCTTATGCTTACAGCTTTATTTCCTTTATTGAACTGTCTTTATCTGGATCCACAGGTTTTCAGCTTGTTCTCTTCCAATTCTCTCTACCATCCTGCTGAGGGGGAATGAGCAAACACCTGGGTGGGGGCTCAGCTGTCATCCAGGGTCAACCCACCACACTAGAGATGATTAATAGTACTTAAGATATTTAAGGTTTGGCATTTTAAAATTCAGTACACTTGTCAAAGGCCAAAACTGGTAGTCTAATTTCCGCTGAAAACTACCACGTGAGATTCTGCTATTATGATAACTGCACTGCTATAGATTATGCCACTGAAACTTTTTATAAAAAGCATGTCACACTCCATGTTTTAAGAATGGGGATAACAACCTGGCAAACTGTTAAACCTGTCTAACTTATGCATTACTACATATCATTACATACATCTTCCTGGTCAAGCGCAAGTCCCTGTTAAAATACTCCCAGTGAATAAACAGACAGTCTTAATGAAACTGGGAGCTTAATTTGCTCGAGCTTTTACTGTATGAGATGGCTCAAGAATGCTACCTGCAAATCAGAGGCAAACTTCTGTTAGATAAAGGATGCAATGTATATCAGCACCACCAGACTATGAGATCCCACACAAGGTTTACCTGGATAATATTGAAGTATTGTATAGCTTTCACTTCCTCAATACAAGAAATTCAGGAATCTTCCAGTCTTTCTTACCTAACAGAGGTCATGGTATGTAGTTGATTGTGAAATACTCATTTGGAAAGATGGGACAACCACAATATGTTGTGTGATTACAGGAAATAAGTGGGATGAGAAGCTTAATAAAGGAATTGTAAATTTCTGTCTTTGGTTTTTATGGCCATTAATTTCCACAAAAAGTGCTGAAATGATAGTGCTCTGCTATTATAAGGTCTGTTTCAATGATCAGGACTGTTTGTTAGTTATTTAATAAATTACGTAATAATGGTCTTAACTTGGTACGGATGTCATTTGGTTAATTAGCCACTGATTAACTAAGATTTATTCAACATTATGAGCAATCACTGGCAATATTTCAAGTTCTCATGTGTTGCATCAAGAGTTGCCAATGACTCAAAGCCCTGCATAGCTGTTTAATAATTTCAAACGAATGTTCCTCAAATTCTTCTCTAAATGAAGAGACTACCAATTACAGAGTATATCTGGTTAAACTGAACAGTGCAAACATGTCAAAGCAGGAGAAAAACAATGAAGGCTGCTTATCACGCAGTTCTCTATTTGTGCTGAGGTTGTCTATCCTCATTTCAAGTGTTCAAATAATATAATTGAGAGTGAACACTACGTCTCTGACCACAAACACTCAAAGGGAAGTAAGTAGCCCCTCCTGTCTCTGGCTTACAAGATAGTCTCACCTTTTTTGAACATCAGTGTGGTTGTAACAGCTCAGTTTTGTCATGCCTAGGGTGGTAAGGTAAACTACTCTTTATCACTATCTGCAGTAACAGAAAAACATTTCAGCTGACTACATAAGCTCTGGTGTAGTAAGATAATTTGAAGATGTGATGGGTTTTCCCTTGGCTGGGGACCAAACCACACACCCACTCACGCAATTCCCCCCCACCACCCGAGGATAGAGGAGTGAATTAAAGGGGTAAAGGGAAAAAAAGGACTCGTGGGTTGAGATAAGAACAATTTAACAACTAAACTACAATAATATTGAAAATAATACTATATACAAATACACAAATGAGTGATACACAGTGATACTCTCCCCCCCCACCTGATGACCAAGGCTCAGCCTGTTCCCAGCTAACGATCCCGGAGCAGGGAGAGTCCTGAAACCACACTCACAGAATGGAGATAACAGTCTGAGCATTGCAGACCGAGAGCTGACTGGGGTGGTGGTGGGGGAAGGCCTTGGGAAAGTGAAGTGACAACCTGGAGCGAGATGACCCAGAGCAAAAGAGATCCGGAACCAAAAGGGGCTGATCTTCTGGGGGGTCCTCACCTATATACTGGGCATGGCGTGTACGTTATGGAATAGATTATTGGCCACTTTGGGTCTCAATCACAAACCTAAGATCAAATTCTGGGCTAGTAACCGAGGCTGTGCTCCCTCCCATCTTCTCCTGTTTGCAGACAGACAGAGAAGCTGAAAGACCTTGGCAGCCGCGTAAACATCAATTTTACCAGCTTTCTTCTGAGCACAAATCCAAAACACAGCCTCTTGCTAGCCATTATGAAGAAAGTTAACTCTGTCTCAGCTTAACCCAGGACAGAAGAGAAGCAGAACTTTGCCGGAAAGAGCATGTTGGTACCTGTAGTTTTCAGTCCACAGATGTTCCTCACAGGTTTTGACCCACTAAGCCAATAACATAGACTATATTAGTGGCTGGCTGGTCAATTAGTTTGTTTACTGAAAACATTGTCACGTAAAAAGTTAACTAACAGAACTCAAGTACAAACTCATTAGAGGTAAAAAAACCTGATCTCAGGCACTGAAGATATGAGGATGTTCTTCAAGGGCATCATTGGTCCCAAGGGGAAAATTCCTCCTCTTACATCAGTAACAAAACAACAGGCATATTGCTTCTTCAGAATTCATCAACAGCAGTGTATATATTGATTTTTGGTGCTATGTTTCAGAGCTTGCATCTGGACCTTGATTCAAACTTTTCCAAATTCTGTGGGTATGGGGACAATGCACAAATAAACTTTTCTAAACCGAACATTAAGTCATGAACAATGTTTAAAAATTAGGAGCAGGTTTACCACTAATACTGAATTATAGTTCTTTATTTAGATATTGTGTAATAAACAGAAATAATATTTATTCAGCCATTGTGACACACTAATTTCACTTTCTGCCTTGGCCAACAAAAATATGTATTATCATTAAGACAAAAGGGTATTTATATTTTATTTTCATTCTATGCTTGCAGGAATCACCGTTGTCACATGGAATAAAGTTCACAAATTTTGAGGCAGACTTTTCCAAATAGACTTTTTTCACAGAGTCATTAGTACAGATTGTTTAATGTAAAAATAAATCAGCATTCAGTGCAATCAACATTTTAACAAAAAACTGTAGTTTATCTTTCCTTTGATTGCTATATATAGTCACCATTTTTTACCTTTCTGTGTGACCTACAGCATCACAAGCAGTTCCTGAATCACTGATAACTGAATAAGAACATGAATGCAGCATTTGACTAATGTGTATTTTCTTTCCGTCAAATGGATATGTATGAGTTGCACTCTAAAAGAAAACTAGATAACTGCAAATAATAGCTATATCCTTCTGTAGCCGGTGTGGGTGCTTTACATGTTACTGTACCTCAACTGAAGAAAGAAAAGAATTTTCTAATAAATAAATGTTTCCTAGAATAATAGCACTGTGCTAACATTGAAAGGTGGTTTTAATGCATTGTAATACTGTCAGGATCCCTGGAAAATGGGAAGAAAACAAACTACGTGTTGATTCAGAAATTAATTTGCGATACTCTGGAACAAAACAACAGTATGCTGTGACAAGTCCAAACATCTTCCACAATAGAAGTATCTATTAAAAGTATTTAAGTTACAATTGTTTGTAAAGAACAGAAGAAAAGAAACTGCAGTGTAAGGTATTTGTTGCAGAGGATATAGAATGACCTCAATATTTCAAGTACTTTGTGCTATCTATTGGAGTTAATAGCCAACACTACTTTGTTACTAATTATAATCTAGGACTAGTTCTAAAACTAACTTTGTCATGAAAGTGGCCTTGGGACCACCAGCATCAAGAAGGTATCATGTCAGAAACATTCTGTGTGAACTACACTGTTCTCCATCAGCTGTCATTTATCACAATTATGCATTTTATCAAACCTTAAGAGCATCAAAATGGCACTGAATCTTTTCAAACAATAAAGAAAGTTTCTTAAGGATTACCTGTAGAAATTGACAGATGAAATTGTATTTTAGTTTTCGCTTTCTTTCAAACAAAGATCATAATCTTATCCCAAAACAAAGATATTAAAACCATATTCTTTCTATACACCTTCTAATAGAAAGCAGAATTCCCAGTTGTTGTTGTGAACATAAGAATCTCTCCCTTTAATTTAAAAGGACTAAAAGAATTAATGGTAAAAAGAGATATACATAGTAATAGGTAAGAGTAAGCAGATAGCTGTCAAACCCTTCCCCCCAACAAAAGAGTTGCAATAAGAAAATGAGAAAAAATTCTTGCAAAATTTCTAATTAATTTTTTTTAAATTTTGCTTTACTAAATAAGAAAGTGACAATCAAACTGGATTGCCCTTTAACTGAGGCATGGAATATTATTAATTTTATTGATTTTATTAA
>NW_010118974.1:0-1275 GCF_000699245.1 Pterocles gutturalis
TTAGAATTAAAATATATATTTAGAAATTAAAAATGTGTTTCTGAAGGGTGCAGAATTTTCCTCCAGCAGCACAGCAGCTCCCACTACTGGCTGTCAAACCAGCCGTCTCCCAGCTCCCAAAAGGAAAATTAATCCAGTGGTTATTGAAAATGCTTCTTCCTGACTAAAGCCTCTTCTTAAAAGTGGAATGGTTCCACATTTTGCATTTCTACAGTCTCTGCAGCCTTTGACACCTCCGAGGCTGGAATGTGATGGCTTTTGACGTCTTTGTGTTGCAGATGAATATGATTTTACACGTCTGCAGTGTTGCCATTGCTGAGCTTGGCTGGTTCAGAGGCTGCGGGTCCCTGAGGTTACTGCCAAAGAGAACAGGAGGGTTTTCTCCAGTTACGAGTTCCTGAGTTAATGTTTGCCTGTGTGCTGAAAATCTAGCTTCTTTTGGAAGCGTTCCCCAACAGCACAGCCAGATCAGTGCCGAGTTGGCAGAACAGACTTGTTTTTGTGTTTCAGAGTTCAGCTTTTGCGCTTGAGCGCCGTATCGCAGAGCTCACCCTGATAATATTCCATTTTCCACGGCAGTTATTAGATTTACTGTTGGAAAAAACTCAGATGTAATTCTTTTCCCTCCTGCTTTTTTTTTTTTTTTTTTCTAGATTCACGACCGGAATGCTCACTGGAGAAGTTTCTTAATAGATCTAACAACCAAAAAAGACCATAACTGGTCCAAAATAGAAATGCTCTCGGAAGTCTGTACAGGGGAAGACTCTGTGCCGGAGATCTGGTCGGTTGACCAAGGTAAACTTTATAAACCAGACAGCCTCGTCCTGAAAAAACCGCAGCACCCACCACCTCCTGTCAGTGGCAGGGAGGCCACCGAGGGCTCCCTGTTGTATTTATAATGTTAGTTAGTGCCAGGAGCGGTGTCTCGGGGTTGTAATTATCTCAGAGGTTCGTTAGGGCTGCCTTGTCGGGAGGCGGGGGCGGTGGAGGCGCAGCCACCGCAGAGGAGGCTTTGGAGCCCTTGTCAGAATTGTTTACACCCGTCAGAGGTATTTATTCCGGTTTTTGGGGTTTTTTTATGGGAGTTTTATTCCCCGGGGTGGCACCGGGGGGTTGGGGTGCGGATACGGGCGGGAGCGCGGGGCCGTCGCTGTCAATTACCGCTGCCTTGGGTTAATAAAGATGCGCTCGTCACGTGATGTGAGTGATTTGCATAGATTTGCATAGAAAACCGCGGTTATTGCGGTAAATGCACACCCGCGGGGGGCTCTGCGG
>NW_010118975.1:0-821 GCF_000699245.1 Pterocles gutturalis
TAGCAGGATGGGGGGCAGCACGTTGGGCACCCGCATGGCCTCCACGTGGACAGCGATGCTGCAGGGACCAAACTCCGCGTCAACGCCAGCAGGACATCGCCTGCGCCCCCGCGTACCCCCCAGCACCCGCTGCAGGCAGACCCAAAACCTGCCCACCCCAGCTGCCGGCTGCCAGCAGCATCCCCCAAGTAGATTCTCTGATGTCTAATAATAAGGTTGTGCTTGAAACACAGCCTACGGGGGGGGCTCTGCCCAGGGAGAGTGGCCGGTATCGCCGAGCTCTGCTTTGCAACAAGCAGCTGGGGAACCTGGACATGGACTGAGACACCCCAGTGCCTAAAAAATTTCCCAATTCTCTGTTGCCTCCCAGCAGGGCAGCTGGGCACGCTGCCCCCCCAGCTGCCTGCACCCACGTGCTCCGGCTGCCTGCACGCTGCCTGGCACCCACAGGGCCGTGCTGCCTGCACGCTGCCTGCACCCCTGCACCCAGTGATTTTGGTGGGATTTGTAGCCTTTTTGGCACATTCACCGGCCAGGTCTTGGTGCTCGAGGCGGGGGAGCAGGGAACCGCAGCCCCCAGCCCCAGCTGGAGGATTATTTTTTACCAGGGTGGCACGTGCTGGGCGCCGCTGCCGGAGAGCAGTGGGAAGGACACTGCCGCACCGTCCCTGGACAGACGCCAATTTTGGCACCTCCCCACCGGCTTTATTTTTTATTTTCTTTTCGTGGGAGAATTCCTCCCTGCGCTGCAGAGCTGGGGTTTATTTTTGTTTCCTGAATGGAAGCCGAACCCTCCCAGCCTGGAGCTGCGATGCCTGGAA
>NW_010118975.1:868-1486 GCF_000699245.1 Pterocles gutturalis
CCTGGGGTGCTGTGACACCGGGAGCGGGGTGCCAGCTGTCCCCCACGTGGGTGGGAGCCACCGGGGCGTCCCCGTGAGCCGGGCGTCAGGCCCAGCATCGCCATGGGGCACCGTGCAGGGGGATGGTAATGGGGGGGTGACTGCTGCTCCCCAGAGAGGGACGTTGGGGCTTTTCTGGGAAAAACAAAAGTACTGAGCCTGGGCCGGTTGGGAGCTGGAGACTGGGGCTTTTTGGGGAAAAAAAAAAATAGCGAGCATTGACTTGGGGAGCCTGGGCTGTCTGAGAGTTGAATATTGGGGCTTTTCTGGAGAAAAATAAAGCATTAACTTGAGCAGCCTGGGTTGCCTGAGTTTTGAATATTGGCTTTTTTTCCTGGGGGGAAAAAAAAAGCATCAAGCAGGGAAGCCCGGGCTATCCGGGGTTGGATATTTGGGCTTTTCTGGTTAAAAATAAGCACCGAGCCGGAGACCCCAAGCTGTCCGAGAGTCGGATGTTGGGTCATTCCCCCAATAAAACCCAGCACCGAGCCGGGGAGTCCGGGCACTGTGGCTGGGGGTCCGTGGTGAGGGGAGGGGGCTGCAGGGTCCCCCCCAGACCCCCCACCCGTGTCCCCGCTC
>NW_010118976.1:0-72553 GCF_000699245.1 Pterocles gutturalis
CCTGCAATGCTACAGGCTTGGGGGAGAGTAGCTGAAAAGCTGCCCAACAGAGAGAGACCTAGGAGTGCTGGTCGACAGCCAGCTGAACATGAGCCAGCAGTGTGCCCAGGTGGCCAAGAAGGCCAACGGCATCCTGGCCCGCATCAGAAATAGTGTGGCCAGTAGGACTAGGGAAGTGATTGTGCCCCTGTACTCGGCACTGGTGAGGCCGCACCTTGAATACTGTGTTCAGTTTTGGGCCCCTCACCACAAGAAGGACATTGAGGTGCTGGAGCAGGTCCAGAGAAGGGCAATGAAGCTGGTGAAGGGGCTGGAGCACAGGTCTTATGAGGAGCGGCTGAGGGAGCTGGGGTTGTTTAGTCTAGAGAAGAGGAGGCTAAGAGGAGACCTCATCACTCTCTGCAACTACCTGAAAGGAGGCTGTAGTGAGGTGGGTGCTGGCCTCTTCTCTAAAGTAACAAGTGATAGGACAAGAGGAAATGGCCTCAAGTTGTGCCAGGGGAGGTTTAGGCTAGATATTAGAAAGAATTTCTTCACTGAAAGAGTGATCAGGCACTGGAAAAGGCTGCCCAGGGAAGGGGTGGAGTCACCATCCCTGGAGGTGTTCAAGAAACATGTAGATGTGGTGCTTAGGGACATAGTTTAGAGAGTGAGGTGATGTGGGTTGATGGTTGGACTTGATGATCCTTGAGGTCTTTTCCAACCTTAATGATTCTATGATTCTATGATAATGATGAGGCACTAAATTGGTAAAATAGAGCTGCGATTACAGAATAAGCCCTGTGTCAATGTGGTGAGATCTGTGAAAATAAGCAGTATTTTGCAGTTTAGTGACCATTCAAAGTAACATCTGTACTCCCTACAGTCTTATCAAGATAGATACAAAGATGCCACAAGAGAAACATGGGGAGTGGGTGAAGGACGACAGCCATATTGCTTCTGCTTTCTGCGGTGGGTACGCAGTCATGCCTACTGTATGATAGTGGAATTGTTGTGAAGTGAAGCGACCAGAACCTTGGAAGACAACTGAGAAGCTGACTAAAACAAGGACATCAGCATAATTAAGCCTAATGGGACACTTGGTTTGTTATGTGTTCGGAGTCTGCCCTCAGAGAATATTGTGTTGCACATTTGCAACAGAAAAATTTGAACAAAAGAAAGGAAACAGTTTTTCTTTTTATTTGCTGAATATCTTGTATTGCGTGCAGTCTCTTGGTTAAAAATTCATAAATCCTTAGCACTCAGAATTCTCAAGCAGTCCTACTTTCAACACATTTTATATTCACTTGGCCTTATTCTTAAAAACAACCAGTAAAATTCCACTCTACAACCTATCCTGTGCTAAGGGGTTTTGCAAGCAAAACAGCTCCCTGAATCCTGGGTTACCATCATTTACAATTCAAAATGAAAAATTTCTGCCAAAATTAGCTAGCTGTTAATTATATTTCAACAAATGGGACTCCAGAGGGTGTGGAGAAAGAAAGGAAAAGTGCGAAGACAATTATTTGCATTCTTAATTATTTATGCAATGTCACAGACATGCATAGAAAAAAGAAAAAAGAAAAAGGACAGAAAAACCCCCAACAAAACAGAGAAGGAGAAGACTGGCCTATGCCCTGAGGTTCTTAAAGTCTCCAAATTTTAAGTGCATGCAACCACGGCATTTCACAGCATCTTGTAACTGTAGAGAAAGCTGAAGCTGAAAGTCAATGAACAGCCAGGAGATAATTATTGTTAGCATCTGTAAGAAAATCTAAATTCACATGAAAAAGAATTTTGGGGAGGAACTAATAATTTTCATGGACTTTAATCAATCTGGACTTATTGATTTAAAAAAAAAAAGTAGATACATTTAATATTTATCATTTTAAAATGAAACCTTTAGACTTTTCTTTTTGAAAGAGCAGGCTTCTTTTACAAACTGACATTAATTACAAAAAAACAAGGAATAAAGCACCCAAAACATTTTTCTTTGGATGGAAAAAGATATTTCCAGCTCATCTTAATGCACATGTTTTCTTCAACTGGCAGGGGGGGAACAAATGAAAACACACACACAAACATACAACCATGCTGTTCTAGTTCACTCAAGATTTTCCTTCATTTTCCAGTTCAGCCATTCAGCTGAGGAATCTGTTATTCATCCATATCTGCTAATTATTCCACGAGAATTTAGCAACTAAGTTGTTCTTTTTTCCTATGAATATTGCTATGGCACTGTTTCAATTTTACCTATAGAGAAATGAATTAGTGTTTTACTCACCTTTCAACTGGAATATCATATTATTCGTATGATTTGGTAATTCAGTGGCTTTAAGTTGTCTGATCAAGTGCTCCTTGAGAGGGTAAAGAAGATGATAAAGTTTTATAATTTTAATAAATACACTTCAAATAGTTACATAACTAAATTAAAGCTAGCATTGCTCATTCTGTGGATTAAAAAAAAAGTCATGTAAATGCAGTTTTCCTGAGACTGTACACTGCATTCCTGGTGAGGGGGAAAAAAACACCACCCAAAAAAACCCCTAGTGCACCACTCTGAAATAGGGCTTGTTGCTATGTTTTTTGTTATCCAAATAGCAGTAAATAAAAATCTTCTATTTAATGAAACGTAATGAAGTCTAAACGTAAAGGATAACTTTTCTGTGTAGCTGTTTTTCACATACGCAGGTCATACTGATGCAACACATCCAAAATGTATTAGTAGTGAGATGATCATAACATTTTCTGTGCTCATTTTCTCTAGTAATTGTTAACAGTCTTTTTCACATGAAAAAGCAGGACTACCAGTATTGTTTGCAGGTAAAACATTGGAAATTATAGTACAAATGTTTCTATCAAGACACATTAGGCTTTTCATACTTCCAAGTTGCATTCAGAGGCCATTATGGCTCTAGGGTTCCTCTGTACAGCGATATGCTACATATGGAATTGCTTTAGAGCCACACAGCGTGCAAGAATAGAAGAAAGCTACTGAGGCTGCCTCCTAACTGTATACATCAGGAGGCCTGTTCCCAAAAGCTAGAAATCACACGTCTATTACAGCATGGCCTTCACACTGCCTCACTGCTAAGGCACATAGGTTTTGTTAAAGGGAACCACAGGGAATAAGAAGCCAAGAATGCAGAAGACAGATGGCATCATCCAGTACTTCCTACAGACAGATTCTGTACAGTCTTTGCTGACTGGCTCCTGTCACAGCTCCCCCCACCTATCCTCACTGCTTTCTATCTGTCTGTCTTCAGTTGTTTGCTTTGAATTTAATCCCTACTTTTGCCCTTTTACTGATAGTGCTGTCTCCTGTCCCCTAATACCCAGTCAGTCACAGCATATGATGCAGCAGACTCCATTCCTTCTGTGACCAGTCATTATCTCCACAAGCAACAATACTATGACTAAAAAGACAAAAATGAAGAAATGTATCTAAAACATGCTGAAGTATGGATATGGTACTGGAAATCCGTAGTGTATCACAAAATTAATTCAGATGTCCAGTGCTGCTAGATATTCTGGATACAGAGTACTCATAACATACCTAGACTCTGTGCCTCATGAGTGCTCTTTCACATCTGCCTATCTTTATAATTCTTGAAGAGCCAATAACATAGCATGCAGATTGCTCACTGCTGCGAAGAACAAAGCTATTTAGCTCTTTAACCTGCTGCAGCACTTGGCAGTACACGTACCATCTCCTTTAAACAATGCCAATTAGTGATTTACTTTAGTGCTAAAATATAAGAGACTAAATATCTTATGATTTTCCTTCTGCCTAGTGCAAACTTAAAACTACTAGGTTACTCTTATATCATAGTATAATCCCAACCCTTTTCAAGATTCTCATTAGTCCATAAATCCATTGTTTTCATATTCCAGAACTGAATGTTGCATTTTCTACTCATATATATATACATATATAAATCTGTATGCATACACTTTTATTTATAGATACACATGTATATTTTTATACATATATACAGACACACTGTTTTTTGTCATGGTATTGATACTTTGTTCTCTCCTTAATAAGGTAAAGTTGATGTGAAATTCTATACACAAATGCAAGACAGATCGGTCTCCTTAGTGCCAACTCAAAGTCATAGAATCAAGCTTAGAAGAAGATACGTGACCAAGTTCAGCACCACGCTAAGGTGGCCACATGACTACAAGTCAAATCAAGATCAGGTTACTTCCATTCCACAATTTAATCATATGTTTCTATATGTTCAGAATTCTCTGTTATTTCTGAATGTACTTGTTATTAGCCAAACAATCGCTGCAATAATACAGAAGTTATAAATTCCTGGTCTGTCATTTCCTAATGGATGAGTGTAAGTATATGATATTCAATTTGAGCTATACTAGCTAGCTTTAATTATAATCCAGGAAAATATAGGAGATTGTAAATTCCTCTGGCTGGAAGCTGCATAGTTTTTTTGGTTTTTTTTTTCCTCGCTATCAATTAGCATTTATTGTGATGCTTCCCTAAGCCAGTCTTGAACAGTTGGTGGTTTATGATCTAGTCAGTTTCTTCTGCTGTATTCCTTACACGTTCCAACAGAAGGCAAAGAAATACGATTTGCTCTCTAAAGGAAATCTCCTGAGTGATATAAAATATATTGCAAGTGTTGCAACAAACTACAAAGGACAGTAAAACATCTAACAATTTAAAATTTTAAAAGAATTTATGAAAGGATAATTTACAACCAAATAGTTGGCTACAGACCCTCCTCAACAGTATCATAATATAAAATAGCACTGAAAACACTCAACATCCATTTAAAAGAGGTTGATGTCAAGACTTTTAGAATTTGGTGCAAATCCAAACCCTTTCTTTGAAATGATATATTTTTCAATTGTATTCACTACATACAGCACATACGGTCAAGTCCTTGAGCTAGCCAGTACCTAATTTTGCAGGAATTAAAAAAGGTATCATTTTTGAACTGACATTGCATTTGTCTAGACGACTTCATCTATAGAGGAATTTATACTGCCTTGCACAAATCTTTGTGCTGAAAATTCTGCACCTATCACCATTATGCCCAGGTATTCTCAGGGGGCCCAATGACACATGGGAGATGTGTTCAACAAGTCTCCTTGTCTGCATAAATAGTATGTGATGTATGACCACCAATATGCTGCATAAGTATCAGAGTTGAAGCACTGATACAGTTAAAAAGAAACAAGCATTTGGGCCCAGGTCCTTCAGGAAGCACTTGGTCTCTTTAAAAAGCTGGACCAAACTGTACCTGGTGAAGTGTCAGAGAGGTGTACTGTTATGTTGAAGAATAATTCACATAAATATCTTGGCAGCCCTGTATAAGACAGTATGGGAGATGACTAGGAACTTGACTAAACTCAAAGAAATGATCCTTAAGTTTTCAAGACCAATGTCACCAAGTAGAGTTATTAGTAGAGTACACTTTCTCTTAACTAAGTATAAACCATGGCAAGGAAATTAAATTTAACTACCCAAGAACTTTACAGAGTGGGTCATCATAAACAACTGTATTTGTACTACAAAAAGCTTAAAAAACACACGGACTTGTAGGTTGGCACACCAGCTATTCAGAACAGAGTGGAAAATGTGTTGCTACATACTTTGAAACTTCAGCCGTATTGACTTACAGATTTTGAGAAAGAGAAACTAGGCAGCTAGGCATCTATTTGTGAAGCTTATTCCAGGATTACATAAAAGATGAGTCTTAGCCCTACAAAGTTATACTTCTGAGTTGCTGTGCCGTATTCTTAAGCAAGGTGAATTTGGGTGACACTAACAAAGATATTTCTGTCTCTGCAGCCACAGTAAATCCAGTAAAGGCTGGTGTAGGCATACACTCCCACTGTAAGCATATTACAGACATCTTTTAATAAGGAACATGGAAATAAGGAATGTTTCCTTCCAAGATCCAAAGGCCAGTGTTGAAAGAATGGTATTACTACACAAGGTTGTAATGAAAACTAGTCCAACAAATACAAAACAGTGCTCCTTTGGCAAGGACGAGATGTCAAGAGATGTTCTTTACTTGCTTCAGCCCTGAAAGAAATCCAAAATTGGGAATAGAACTTCTCACAAAAGCAAATAGGAATGACTATACCTAGCCGGGAAGATGCTTGTCTTTGAATACTCTGCCCTGCATCCGAAAGATTTCTCAGAGATTTCAGTACATGATGTATCCATAAAATGCTAAACAGACAGGAACAATGCAGACTATACTTAATTTAAACTGTAGAGATGACCACACGTGCTCAAGTACTTATTACAAAGGAAACTTACCATTTCATGACAGTCATCCACATGGAAAACACTTAAAGAAAATAACATTGCTTATCTTGAAATGCATAAAAAGGAAAAATATAATGCTGGTGGTTTAAAAATTTTAACAACTTTTAAAATTGATTTATTTACTTTTACAGTTACTGAGCCTTTACCTTACAAATACAAAATTGTCTCTGAAATCATCAAGGCTAAAAGTTCATTTATTTCTTTTCTGTTGGAAAGTAAGGTTCTCAAGTCATCCCATTGCTCTGGGGCCTGAAGAGTTAAGAAAAACAGACCATAATTGCAAGTTTTATAATAAAAGAATTGTCAATCCCAACAATCTTAAAAAGAGAAAAATTAAGGAAAGGCCCACAGGGAGATGGGATGCCAAGAATGTAATAGAGAAAACAAGGGTGAAAACATCAGAGAAAGAATCTTACATAACTTAATTTAGGCTGACCTTAATAGCATTATTTGAAGAGAAAACAAAGCTTATTGTTATTACCTCAACACATAAAAGCATTCAAATATATATAGGCCTTCTAGCACACTTGAGTAGCCTTGCTGAAATGATGTCTCTCCGACTTCTGGTTATCAGCTCTGTAATACACAAAAATATCTAAAAATCAAAAGTCTAGCTTTAAAAGTCTAGCTGATTTAATTTCATTAAAACATACAAAACTCTACAAGTATATTTTTTCTTTTTCAAGTGCTAAGAAGTGAAGAGTCTGGCCAAACAGACATATGTCTGGAAGGTTTAGATCCCACTTTGTACTCAGGGAGAATAAAAACTGTGTGATAGTCTTGGGCAATAGCATTACACAAATGGAATAACAGCAGTTTCTGAATCCAGCGCTAACAATCACACAATTAAAACACATCAGCCTCTGCTGATGAGTGTTCCACATTGTGCCCTTCCTGCCACTGCCATGCACACAGTCTGGTTCTATGTCCCTCTTACCCTTATTCCTAATATAAGGGAATAAATATCTGTCCATACGTTTCTTTCCTCATTATTGAATATACATTCTACATCATGGTTTTCTTGCTGTCCAATGCACCTTAATGTATTTCCACAGGGTATTAACTCACTGCATTCAGTACACATAGCACACATAATTAACTGGAACAGCTTATTACCATATTAATTTTTATTTTGTCCTTACCTTAGTCCCCAAACAGTACTTTTGTTTGCAATGGTTACCGTTTCTTTGGCGCATACTTTGTTTGCATGTGGTTTCCTATCATCTATTCAAATATACTGATATGTTCCCTGGGCCTTACTTCTGCCATGTTGGCTCAGTGCAATTCTGACACAGCATCAAGAGGGAAGGGGAAAAAGCGGGACACAACCTCAAATAGGACACAAGCAATTTTTTAATCATTCTGTTATTAAGACCTGGTTAAAACCGGTACAAGAACCATGCACTGAGGAGCTATCTGGTCCTGAGGGAAATTTCACCTTCTGAAATACCCATGTGGTCATCACACTCATTATCCACAAGGGAGTTTCCTGATTTCATAGAAAAGATGGAGGCTTCACCCTCTGAGTTTGGACTGATCTGTCTCCAGATCTACCAAATGCATCAAGGTGATGTGGGCAATGTCACTTTCTGCATGTCTTTCCCTCATCATTAGCATTGTATTGGTCTGACTGCAAGTAAAGGTCTGTGAGATCTCTTGTTTTTTTTCTCTTTTAAGAGTAAGAATGAGCCATTTCCCCCACTTTAATACTATTGATTGTTTTCTTTAGAGCCTCCTCTAGCTGGTCATTTCTAATTCATTTCCTCCAGTGACGGCTGCAAATATTCTTTTCATTTGCTCTAATTAAGCTTTCATTAACCCATACACTTTTACACCAAATGTGTTACAGTCTCCTTCCATTAAGATGGCTCTTTTGGTTTGCTGTGATACCCATTAGGTTTTGACAACAAAGCTGCAGGTAACATACTATATAATCTGCTGTCTGGACTTCTGTCGCAACTTCAGAACTTCTACACTTACTAACAGTTCCAAACATTACATACTCCCTAGGAGGACCATCCCAACCCCTGCACACTGGGAGAAGTATTTTATATATTTTTGATTTTCTTATCCATAACAGGAAGAAAAAAAGGGGGCGGGACAACGCAGCGGAGAGAGAATTATAAGCCTATAGACAATATAACTACATTTTTTAGGTTCCTTTACAAGTTCTCTGTGCATAAATGACAGGATTAAAAGAACTTGCAGGGGTGGGGTCAGAAGGAAGGGGGGAAAACAAAAAACATTGTAAGCAATCTGGTTGTGGGAAGACTAGAACTTGTAAAAAACCTGCAAAGCTGTTTCTCTAAATGAAAACGTTGTGTTAAAAAAAATAAAAATAAAAAGTAATAAAAAAACCCAACAAACCAACAAAAAAAAAAAAAAAAAGGCAAACACCAAAACCATTATTCATAAAAAAATATGATTGTATGAAAAATAAGGAGGTGGAATTCATCCCAAATATTCAGGTTTTGAGTCTTCCATATAAACAGTAATAAAAGAGGTGCAGTCTCCTTTTTGTACTTTATCCAAGACCATGTATCAAGCCTGTGCTGCAGAAACTGCCTTCCTGGTCAGTTTAGATAAGGGTTTTAATCATCCCAGCTCTGCAGGTAATAATAATAGTCTGCCTTGCAATGGTTAGTCACTGAAAACCGAAGGACCCAAACTTGCTATTTTGGTCTAAGCATGAATTCAATCATTTTAATTTTGATGAACTTTGCTGAAAGCATTTTTGCAAAGCAAAAATATGCCACAAGGCTCTGATATCTTTTTGTTTATTCTCTCCTTCTCTATCTATGTACATGCCGCCCCTTGAATCCATTCACATTAACTTGCGTGTAGATTTCTCCAGCTTTACAAATGTCAATGATAGCAAGACGTTGTATTTTTGCTTCCATATCAGATAACTCTGACTTTGTAAAATGTCCTGGAAATATGAAATGTATTTAGATACTAAATTCCATAAAAGACAATGAACCAATATAAAACTGAGCAAAAATTTGTAATACAAAAATGATCAACCAAAAAAATAAGCATTTTGATGTGCAAGCTTCAAGTCTGTTACACAGCTCTTCATTGTTGTTGGCTTTGGGAAAGTCTCCTCCATGAATTTTCAGTATCAGTTTCTATTTTGTTTATAGAATTGGTAAAAGATCAGAGAGGTTCCATGGAAACAAAGCAGCTCAAACAAATCAAGGCACACGTGTCTTTTTGCTAGAGATGTGGAAGGAAATACCAGTCCAGAAAAATCTGAAGATTCTCAGTGCCTGCAGTTATCACTGCCCAAAACCAGTGCCTCATTCTGTTATGTGATGATTCAAAAACAAACGCACCCATTCCAACACTGCCACCCTCTAAGTCATTGCAACTGCATTTTAAAGTAGCTTGTTATCATCTTACAAAAATAACAAAGATTAAATCTTGCTCAACTTCAGAGGATTTAGAAAAAGTTTTGTTACAGTCGGATTGCTTTTTGTTGCATCCAGGCTGGATTACAGTAGTTCTTTGTTTACAGATTTGCCAGCACTGTTTTCACAGATCTTGCAGTAGGACCAAAACACAACAAGAAAGAAAACTCCACTTGAGGGAACAAGATGTTTGCCATAGCTGCATTGTATCAGCATTTTATCCTTCAGTGATTTAAAAATTGTTTTTAATACTCTTAATTCAAGATTCTGATATGCCTGTGATTGGTATGCTAGAATGACTGTCCTAAATTATTATAATTCTTACTGTTTCCAAGACCAAATAAGTGCAGGGCACTGGAAAAACACAAGATGCTGGAGAAAAAGCAGTTGTGTATTTTTTTCTAATGCTACAGAATTTCCTTCTTAAATACCACAAGCTTAGCCCATCCCTATATATTTCAGAAGTTCTGCCTGATTTATATTCCAAATTAAAATCCAGGGTGAGCTGTTGGGAACTGCTGAAAATGAATAAAGTATTCAAAATTAATAAAGTATGACAGTAATGCATTGGAAAACACAGAGGAAAAAAACCCACTAATTTATTATATTTACTGGAGATCCCCCCACTTCAGAAAAACTGGATTTTTCAGGTAATTTGAATTCCACGGTCTGGACTTGGAATAAATGTCCAGCTTAAGTCTATTGCTTGGGACAGTATGAAATATGATTTTAAATCTTAGATGTTGTTGTTATGTTTCTCTGCAATATATTTTATGCTTCTGTAGAAAGTTTGTACCTCATTCCCATCCTGATTTACTTGCATTTCAGACATACTTTGCACCATGTTAGTGATTGTAGGACATGCACAGGAAAGAAGAATATGGTGCCCTGGGTCTTATTTTCCTCTTACAACTTGTTGACTCCAGAGCCATATGGATTTACACGGAAACAATGAAAGTCAGTTTTTGAAAAGATTATGTAAAATCTCACAAATGCAGCAGGACTTGCATCGAAAGCATTTTTTTTTTTTTGCTGTATTTCAGTAACACTGAATTATTCAATACACTTTTAAGATATTACTCTTGCATACACTTAAGACTTCCATTGAAACTTGAGCTCCTGAAATAAGTTGTGCATTTCTATAAATCGTACACTAATGGAGTGATGCCAAGCTATTGCAGAGATGACTTACACTGTTTATACATAGACTGAGGTTGTGTTTAGGTTTGTGCTTTGGTCTATCAGTTCGTTTGTTTTTTTAATTAGATTAGTAATGAATTATTAATTTAACTGATCAAAAATTATCTAGGTAAAGCTCCTTTAAAATTATTTAAATGGAAGGATAAGGACATTATAAGAAAAAAAAATTAAATTGAACTGGGATTCTTTATTAATCAAAAATCTTTGCCTTTACTGTGATATAACATGCAAGAATGACAGAAACTTAGACTGTCCATGAATTGCTAAGTTTCATGGACAAGTGAAGTATTTTAACAGAAGTGTGTACACGACAATTTGCTGAAGTTAGTACACATTGCAATTGACTGGAAAGATAAATTGCAAAAGTCTAACCATAGCCCCACCTGAGCCATTTTTTGTATTAATAACATTGATTTATTTTGCTTTTAAATACTTATATTAACAACATAAAATACCACTGATATATTCTGATAACATTTTCATAGCCAAAAGAACAATTTTTGAAGATCTTAGAGTACCAAGATAACCTAGGGACTCCTGAAATTTATGGCTGCAAAATAGTCTTTCCCTCCAGTTGTAATTAAACAGAATACTCTGCAAAATAAATACTAATTAGAATTATTGCTTTGTGGTGTTTATCATTTGATATATTCTTATTTATTCAACAGCACCCAAAACTGAGCTTAATGTGCCTGCCTCCCCAAAACAGAACATAATTCGGGATCTGTGCTAGAATTAATCTGAGACATGACAGAATGACTAGCAGTGGAAAAAGAAGCCTCACTTCTGGGAAACCACCACAGTGCTTCACTCCAGAGGTAGCTTCATGCTACTGTTTTGGGAGGAGACATACAATTTATAGCATCTAAACAGCATGTTTCTTTCAGATTAAATTGAAAACAAAATAGGGAATTATAAAAGTGATAGAGAAAACCTTCTTTCTGAGAATTTCATATCTACTGATTTTTCAACAGACTGATTTTTCTAAACTCACCTTTTCCCTCTGCTTCAGGCTGTCTGAATCTTGTTATTTATTGCTCTAATCAAACTCCTTTCTCCTAAATCTACCATTTTAGACAGTTTTCCTCCTACAACACAAAATAAGAATCTTGCTCTTCCTAAACAGCTTCACTGGATCCTCTCCTCTTCCTCCCTGAGATGGACAGCTCATATAACACCGCCTTCTGTATCACAGGCAATCACCTGTTCTAACTATGCCCCCCTCCAAATCCTTATTTAAAATCTGTGTGACAGAATCTAGCAAGGGTTGAGAAGCAAGAGTAACAGAAGCCAGGAAACCAGAAGATCCCAAACAGTAGCAACACTGAGCAAATGTGAACCTTGCCTTCTGAGAGCTTATTAGTCCTCAGAGTAGGGTGTCACTGTTAGGATTGGTCAGACACTGAGTCAAGGCAAAAGGGTAAGACAGGAGCACACACCCATGCTAACCAGTGCTTCCCATGTCCCTTCTACCATGTACCTCTTTGCTTTTAAAATATGTGGGCTTCCAGACCAGGCTGGAAGCTACCTGGACAACATTTATGGAGTAACTGTGATCAGTGCAAAGGGTTTTTTTCAAATCAAACTACACAAAAGGATTAATCTAGAGCTGAAATTGACTTAAAAAGAAAAAATTCCAGAAAGGAAAAAGTACCTTACTTCTTTTTCTAAAAACATTTTATCTTGACCTGTCTTCCACCTAAGTTAGCACTTACAAAAATAACATTTCCATGGTAACTCTTCTTTTGCTTCATTTTTAGAGATGCTGAGGAACTTCAGCAGCCACTGATATCAAACAAATCTGTGTATGTTTCACACCCCTAAAATTCATGTTACATATTTTTTCCAGTGTAGGAGCTTACTCTTGTTTTTTGTTTTTTGTTTTTATTTTTTTCTTTAAATTCAATTAATATCTGTCACTGAAAACTATTTGGGCTACATAATTAAAAGTATATGCTTGCCTGATTGTTTACAGAGCTGGTAAAGTAGAATAAAAACATGCTCAACTCTCAGTGAGAAGTTGAAAATAGTCAGACGCATATAAGCTTTGGAGAACGCTGTTAGAGACATATTTACCTCTTTCAAGAACAAATACCTGTAGAATAATGTCCTAAATTCTAGAACAGAGGTAGATCCTAAACTAAAAGATCAGCACAGCTATGTGTTAGCTCAACATCATAAACAAACTTTTTAATATTACATCCCAGTGTTTAACTATATAAAGCATACATTACCATACAAACTGAGACTGAATAGTGAAACCACTAGTTATAACAGAAATTGTACAGTAGTTACGGACTATAGCAAAGGTATTAATTTGGTTCTCATGACACAATGGAATGCATTTCATAAATGACAGATGAAATACATATTCAAATGTGGATTAAAACCGTAGGTAACTTGCATGGCAGTTCCAGTAGATATAAGGAAAAAGAAAACAAAAGCAAATAAATGCTCATAACCTTAGGAAATTAGTTTATCTCTTAGGTAGTTGTCAGAGAGTAGCTTAGTTTCATTTCTTTGAAAATCCATAGAAAAATGGCAAATGAGATCTTGATCTTACAATGCACTCTAATTCCTGTGGAAGTTCTGGGCAAGACTTCTTTTCTTTCCAGTTATCAAAAAATGAATTGAAAGTCTTTTTCCAAAAATCAGGTCAAAAAAGTAATTCACTGAATATTTTGTAATATTCATTACAAAAATCAGCTTTATTTTCCCATTTTTGAGAAAAAGTAATGACTGATTATCAGCAACAGACCATAGCTGCTACCATTTACCCAGTCATCTAGACCTCAGTTCCACACAAATTCTGTAAATATCACATGATTAAGACCATATAAATATGAAGACTTTTTTCAGAAAAACTGCATGGTGAGACTGTCATTACTGAACAGGTTTTCTCAAACGTTTTATTTATGAAGAAAAAACAAAACCAAAACAAAAAATCCAAACCACGTATGACTGTATCAACAGTGTTATTCTTCAGTCCCTGAAAAACTACATGCATGTTTTATCAGATAAATTAAGACGTTATTTAAATGTTTTGCCAGTACTGTAATTTTTATTATAATTTTTAAAATAAATTTTGTATTGAAATGCCTGTGCACTTCCATCTACAGGACTATTACAACATTGTAGACTACCGTTCTTCAGTAATAAACCACAAGCTATAACCATCTTGATAAAAAAAAAAAAAAGGTACATATCTTTCTTGTAACAATTCTGTAACTTCCTCCCTACATCACTGAGGCTCATGTACAGCTGTTCAATATTTTAGGATTGGTATTTATACATGCATAATATATGTATTTTAAATAACTATACATATTACATAATATATATTACATATACACTTTTCATTGATATACAGAGATATTGTTACTGTGTTTATTTCCCTCCTCTATTCTTTTATTAATATCCTTGGCTAGAAAAATGTATTGGTAAACATTTTCAAGAAACTGAATAATCTCAATGAGTGTGTGAACATTGCAAAAAAGTCCTAACAGATATCTTAATTTTAAGCATCTTTTCAAAGTATACATTTTTTTCTTTCTGCTTTGTTTTCATTATTTTTCTAATTAACTTCAATGGTAACTGAATTTTGGAGACCTAAACAAGATGTTAAGAGCCATTATTTTGGTGCAATACTCATCATCCACCTGGGAATCTCAAACAATATTAAATAGGTCTAATTCAACTGCCTGTGTAATAGCGTGCTGGGCACCAAGAATTCTATTCGTCATTTACAGTTGTTAGTTTTAGAATGTATTCCCATTCTGGTTTTTATTAAAAAAGTGTGATTTTAATTTCTTTAGGTAGTTCTCCCCAGGTCTAAGGTAAATTGACATGCACGTAGTTGCATGAAATCACATTACTCTCGGCCTCTGCACCCTCCATTTCTCTCCCTGCAAAGCAACCACTGATAGAATAGTTGACTTGCATGGCAATATAATGACATGTCTGGTATTTTCCATGGTGTGGAAGGACTGATTCACCACAAGCTAAAGACTGTGCAGTTTCTCTCACAGCTGTTTCATCCTCCTTTTTTGTTCTCCTGCACTGTACCTTCGGTTGAACTAGTGTGATTCATTCTCTGCCTCAGACCTCTTTCTCCCCTCCTGCTCACTCCCCCACCCTTTTTTTCTTTTCATCCCCATTCCAATCATCATTTGCTACTTGGGCCTCTATCCAGAAAGAAGAGCTATGACTGCCACAAAAGCAGACAGAGGTGGGATGGAATCATAACAGACAATAGAGGGTACGTAAATTATAACAAACAACAGCTAGGATACAGTCAAATAATTGATTTCATGTGTGGCTAATCTAACTACCAATTTCTTCATCCTGCTAGCCTTTGCACCTCCTGAAGACTGCTGCCTACTTCCCTCTGCTCATCTGATTTCTCCCTGACATAGTTTTCTAATGTAATACAGATTATACTTAACAAATAAGAAAAGGGAAAAAAGTTAGCATTTAAGAGTTTTTAACCTACTAATTTTACAGAACTGGGATGGAGAGCAATCAGCAAAACAAGCTGAGAAAACTAGAAGGTAGGGGATAGAGGCAGCAGACCAACACCATAACTTATAGGAGGCTAAAGGTAGAGACTTCTTAATCTGAACTGTTGGCAATGAGATGAAGAGGATATTTTATCAGACTGGGCCATTAGTGAGCAGCATTTTATATCAGTGTGCATGACTATAGGCATTCTTTGTTAAAAAGGAATTTGGATAGCAGTCATAGTTCAGAGTGCCAGATACCAGAAATCAGAGCAGTGATACTGAACAATACAATACAGAATAGAAGCGCATATGCCCTTCAAAGGGCCCCTGGAAATCCACTTTTTATTCTCCAGCTACTTTAAAGATACCTGTAGAAAACAGGCTGTAAATTTTTGAGAAAGGCTGAGGAAGGCTATTCTACTCCATGCACAGGAAGATAGTTCTGTCACATTCCTTTTCCCCGGAAGACCTGCTCTAAAATAATGAACCTCTCTTTCCTCATCTGATAAGGAACAACCACAAAACTCTGAGATAATGAAAAATACTATGAGCAACCCCTGATATACGAGAACTTGTACAACAAAACAATGCCATTGTCAATTTTATAGAAACAAGAATACACATGTTCTGCTAGATGCTTTGAAAGTCTCTTTCTGAACACACCATTCCCTAGGGGTGAGAATTACTTTTGACAAGTTTGTCCTGAAATATGTTAGATGTAAATTATATTCCTCTGTAGTTATTGTACTATTTGACTACAATGTTGAATAGACTGGCTCTGCAGCTTCTACCACTTATCACACTCACACCAAAGCACAGAACTGCAGCAATTTGATGAATTCCCACATCGTATTCAATGTATTTTGCCTTACTAAAGGAAAAAAAGGTTATTGCCTACCTTGCATTGTAAATATTTGCTACTACTGATCTGTGTCTGTATGTATCTTGATTTCATTTATAGAAGCAGCTTGTCTTATCACTCTTTAGGTAGGAAAATGCTTACTAATTGTAATAAAAACCTCCACTTTCATCTCACAATAAAACAATAAGAATGTGAAATAGCAAAATCAAAGCAAAGCTTCCTAAGTAGCAAATGATGCTATGCTACTTCTTTAAACTGCTGTCCATACAAGCACAGTAAATCCTATGGTGGAATGGACAAATTTAACTGTAATTTAAAATAAGCATGACACATCTGCTATTATAGAAGTTTTCCTGAACTTTCAAGTGATCCTTGTAACAGTAATATAATGAAATACTGCTTCACAATTGCAAATCACAGAGGACATTGACCTCACAATAACTGTTATTAAAACTTTTCTCATTCTCCATGTTTGTTGTTAGCTCTATTATGTCCATAATATCCACAAAACATTCATGCAACAACAGTATACTTGTCACACCACACTGTAATACTGAATACAAGAAATCGGGGTACTCGGGATGTGTTTGCTTTCAGTCCCACTCTATGCAGAGAATACCTGGACTTTCATGAAGACTGTTTTAACATCAAAATGCAAAGTTATAAATTGCTGCTTTTTGTAAGCAGATATAGTCAAGAGAAACAAGTAGATCAGGAAGGAGTCCATGTGAAAGGGGCAGCTACTAACAAAGGAACATCCTGCAATTTAATTGTATCTGCCAGTAAGAGTAACTGCAATTGAATATCACACTCTGCAGTCTCACAGAAACAGCATGCTAGCCTAAACAGTTTTTATTAATAAGTTATTAACCTGAATATTTCAGACATATCCAAAGGTGTGTCTTCATGCTTTTCCTGCGCCTGTGTTGAAGGGATAACAAAACTCTGTTTCTGTAACAGTATAAAATATCTCTGTGCTGATGCTGAGAACAACTGGCTGAAATGCCATTGACCTACATAGGATTAGTCACATTGTGCCAACAGAGAACCAAAGATTCAGGGGGAACGATGGAGGTAGAGTAAGATTCAGGGGAAACAATGGATGTGGAGGGGACAGGACTTGGAGGACACACATAAAATAAGCTAACACAGTGACATTTTCCTACAGGACTAATGAAACTAAATTTGCTCACAGAATTCCAGTTTAGTACACTTCTATCAGAGCAGAAAATGTAGCTTTTTAAAGTGAGAAACAAGAATCTTTACATTTCTGTTGAGTCTTCCATCAAACCTACTAGTTATTACAAGGTTTTTTAATACAGTGCTCTCCTGTTGTAACTGAGACCTGCGAACTCCCTCAAATAGGCCATGAAAACAAGAGAATTATTAGTTTCCCTCTTAATTCCCAGGTGATAACAATCTGTCTAAGAAAAGTGCTCACATAACTCACATTACCAGATTATCCCTCTTACTTTCCAGCCTTTAATGAGTGTGGCCTCCAAATGCCTTTGTAATACCAGGAAGAGTGTATTATTCTCACCCTGCTACACCTACAAATTCGGAGGCCATTAAGCGCCCAGCTCTGGAGGTCTTGCTGATATTACAGAACTGCTGCTGCTTTAGCTTTCATGGAGAATCAGGACGTCGTGGCATCAAAAATCTTTTTGATGGCCTATGTACTTCAGCTCTCTCTTTCCGTAGCTGAATTCCACTTTGATCATAGATCTAGGTGCTGTACAATGTTCTAACTATGCAAATCTCACTGATTTTGATGCTGTGTTGAATTTTTCACTACTCCATTGTCTTCCCTTTTAGAATCCATTTCTTCTGGACCAAATCAGTATAGCACTGCTTTAGCTCCACTTGAAAAGATGAAAAATAAGTAAGAATTGGGTCACGTGACTTAAGCATTGTAGAGTTCTGTAACATTTAAATCCACAGGTTTATTCACATGTATAGAGTTTGGCTTTGCCTTTTATTTTTGTATTCACACCTACATATGTATACTGCAGCAGATCATATGTGCATTATACTCTAAAACCATGTGTGGTTTTTTTCTGTATGTCCTTTCTACTTCAGTTTGCATATGTTCCTGTGGCTGTCAGCCTGCAGACATTCTAATTTTATGATCACCTGTTCTCACGTAATCCTGATTTATTTTAGTGTTTCTTTTTCCTTTCCCAGAAAAACCTATATGCTTCTGACTTCTGCTCCCCAACATTATCTTTTATGAACTCACAGGCAAAAACCTATTCAGAGATGTTATCAATGTCAACTTGCTCTGTCAAAATATTACACTTGGCATGTCTGACAGCCTGCAATGTGCTGACCTTCATTGTATCAATGACTTTGAAAAATACCTTTTTATTTCACCACTCTTGCACATACTGACTTTAGCTTTTCTTAAACAACAGGATCACTAATACAATGTCATAACCATTATTGAACTGACCATCCTATACATGAGACAGGAAGTAACGCAGTCCTTATTTAGTCAGTGAGAAATTCAGCTGAAACACAATAGCTCCACTTAGGTAAGTAATGAAACCAAAATACTCCTGTCCTTTCATCTGAAAGAGGCTGAAATGTCTTCTCCCAAGATCATAGCATGTGATCATGTGTGACTGAATTCAGAAGGGACATGAGGACAACTCAAATCCCAATATTGTTCCCTAGACACTGGACCAATTTTTCAAAACTTACTCTTTTGCTCTGTTAGTATTCAAACTGTAGGTTTTCACCCCTGAAAGAAAGAAACCTACTTCATTTATCATAAAAATAACTTGGAAGTGAGAGCATTCACAATCTTCCAGGAATATATTTGGCAACCTATGTTGTTACTGTAAGAACATTCCCAAAATCCTGTTTCTCAAAGTTCCAAAGAGAGGCACAAAGGCCTTCACATTTTCCTATATTTTCATATCCCTGGAATTAAATGGTGCATAAACCGTAAGCACTTCATCTGCAGCTGTCAGGTTATACTCATGATGGTTTTACTAAAACCATTTCCTGAGCCTACAGAGAAGTCTTAATTACCTAACCTTAAATTTAACTATTGCTAGAAGTTAATCAATTTCATCTTATAAACAAAATAGGTTAATTTAACTCATTGAGTGTGTCTGAATAGTAATGGTGTCTTATTTACATATTATTCCTGATTAGCAGGCATGTAATAAGGAAAAAAATGAAAATAGCATATGAATGAATGAAAAAAAAAAAAAAAATGAAGGAAACTGAAAAACTTGAAAAGAATTACTAAGAACACGAGGGAAGATGAAAGTGCGGTACTCCCTGGGTAAAGGTCTTGACAACAGCTGCATGCATTTGCTCTATGTTTGCAAATAAATTTATCAAAATACCATCCTGCTTTTATGTAAAAAGATAACCGTTGCTGTCAGTAGCAGCAGTGATATCTCATCAGTCAAAACTTTGGCATTCAAGTCCTAAGCTATCATCAAAAAGATGTATATGGATACCATTTGTCTACATGGCATATACCATAGATATAAACAATGCATTATATTATTATTTTGTAACCAACTCACCATCCCAAGAGCTCTATTTTATGTGTAAACATATTTCATTCCTTTATGGAAACAGGTGTTCCATAAAGGTAGGTGTCTAATCTGATGGATCAGATTTTCATGTTTGCTTACCCACTGTGCACTCTTACAGAAATCAGCATCACAGCATAGCTCTGAAACTAATACAGTCACAATGTAACCCTGTACCAAAATTGTAAAACTGTGTAATCTCACTTCAATTTTAAAGGTGGAGCAATCTTGACCATATCAATAGACTGAGCAGTCCTGCTGCTATTATAAATGACTCATTTATATCATTACTTAAAGACAAGTTATTCAGCTTTCCCCAAAATTAGCAATTCAGTGGCTTAGCAAGTTTTGCATTATAGAGCACAAAAAATTACAAGTTACTAACATAAGTATATTTGCATATATATTTACATATACACACCCAAAAGACAAAATCTCTGAGCTGTTCTGATAAATATATTTTTTAAAATACTGAGACATTCATCTCACTCAAAATCTTTGTTTGCATTGTATTACAAATTTGGGTCTTGAGAGCTAAGCATAGTGAATGCTTTTTCATGTCTGAGAACATCCGTAAAAATTAAATGTTGCATAGGCATTTCCTGGTTAACTATTTTACTTAATAAATCAATAAATGGAGTAGGACAGCTCAACTGGGCATGACTTTAGTATTTCTCTTCCCTTTGAATTACATTTCATCCAGATGTAAAGTTTCTCCCCCTCCCCTACTTTCCTCCATTTGCAGAACACAATTTTCAAGTTCCAATGATTTCATCACAGAAAAACAATACAGCCTTCACAATACGGTTTTATGAACCTTTATTGTTCTAAAGCCTACATCTGAGATGAAACTCCATGATGTTAACTGTCAAAGGTTAAAAAAGTGATTGCTGCTTCTAATGAGTATCTGAAAGATACTCAGTTGTATTTTCCCTTAATACACTCAACACTGAAGGAAAATACTGGCTTACAATAACTGGAAGTAGAAGACATAAAAACAAATCCATGGTGCAGTCATTTTATCATTTTCTCAGAAACTAGACTTTACTAAGAGGAAACTTTCATGGTTAAATAGATTTGTCTTGCCTTCTCTTGCCTACTCTATGTAAATCCTATTAGTTTACATATCTAAAACTAAATAGCAGATTTGCAATTGATTATGGAGGAGAGGTACGACATTTCAGCAGGGCTTTCTTCCTGTTCTTTCACTGAACCACACTGAACTTCCATGGGAAGCATAGCACAGACACTTATTTTAAAAAGCAACAATTAAATGGGTCAGTGCCTCAGAGAGGTAATGATCTCTATGTCTTAAAACAGCTTGACCTCTTTCCTACTTATTTTGCTGAAAATTCTCCAGTGAACCCATTCATAAAGACTAGCCAAAGGTTGCAAGATGGTGCTTCTTTCAACACAGAATCACAGCCTATAATTCTCTTCTTAAAGTAAATTTCTGCCTCCGTTGTTATAAAATACAGGCAGAAAGCAAGGTCCAGGGGTGCAATACTAAGAAGGTCAGGAGGGTTAATAAAGCCAGGATAGTGGTTAGGGAGCTCTTTCTAGACGTGAAATCTCGAGTCATAGCCTCCAATTATTTCCACTTAATCCTTTTATGAAAAGTGACCATTGAAAAAAGGGCATAATTACAGGCTGTGATTGAGCTCCAACCTACTGGTCTATGTTTTGCCACACATCACACAACTCATGGTAATTCACACAACAGCTCAAAAATTTCACTGACATTAGGCTGGGTATGCTAATCTTTCTATCACTGATAAGATATAAGTGCAACATTTGGGCATTTTAATTTGCAAATTGTTGTTACCCTGGAGCAGGATAGAGGCAACCTCTGCAGTCAGAGAAAATGTCCTGCTGTCTGCACGCAAAGGGGGAAGGAGAATCCTGGTTCCAATCAAGCCATCGTCAGAATTCCCATTGATGGCAACAGTGCCAATCTTCAGCTCTGCTAAAAACAAAAAAAGCTCAGTGATACAAGTAAGACTTCATTACACAAGTCCTGAAGTGCACATTGATGATACTTTGATTTGAGAAATTCAGTTATCTTCATCACGGGCTACAACTTGTAACCTGTATGTTTTGGTTCTATTCCATTAGAAGACTCAAAAACTATACAAAAGTAAACATACTTCCATGTGTACTTCTTTGTAATGAGAATCCAAAATAAATAAATAAAGGTTCTTACACTCATTAACTTCGTTTTCTGTTTTAGATATCAGCTTCTACTTTGTAGGCTTAGTGATACAGTATATAAATGAAGCATGAAATGAAAAATCCGTGCTTTCCCAGTGGCACACTGATCACACTCACTTGCAGAGTGCTAGCTAGCTTACCTAGTACTGGGATGAACTGTAAGCAGAACAAGGCTTGGAGGAGACAACCAAGGACACTTCTCTCCCCCATTTGCTGTTTGTACCAGGGTCAATTACAAGAGCAGGGCCTGCAGGCCCTTTTCTGAAAGAAAATAAAAGGAAAACATAAGGACATTGGTCTGTAAACTCTTTGCCACAGTGAACAGATATTGTCATTCTTCTAATGTGTTGACATTTCATCTCTTCTGTGCTAGGAGCTCTGAGAGAAGCTATGCTTTATCCTGCTCCTTTAGTGACAAGAATGAGGAAATAGGTCTACTTAGCACAAGAGAGAGAAGTTTTAGCAAAGAGACTATACAGTAACGTGTGATTTCCTAGGGTATGAACTGTGGAGAGTTTACAGACTAGAATATCAGATGTGTGAAGCACTAGGAAAGAAAAGGAGGAATTGTGTATATTGAGAGCTTAGATATTATGTAAATTCAATAGTAAGGAAAGTTTTAAAGGAAAAAACTATTTTTTAATATCCAGGAAGAAGATAACTTTTCCCTTAAAACTCCTTAAAGCTAGAAAGAGGTTATACCATGCCTCCATAAACTAGCTGTGGTTACAATTAAAGCTACTTATTGAAATCATACAGTCTGCCCATGTTTTTCTTAATATATATAAACCAAATATTTTGATCATCTAAACCAAACCACATCAAAACACTAAAACTTAAAAACATAATATTAAAAAAAAAAAAAAAAAAGTTAAAGCAGAAAGCATAAGAGTTTCTGGGAAGTAAGGAAGAGTTCTTTAGGATTTGGGTATTTTTTTACCAGGCACAGATTTTGAAGAACCATGAACATAAGTCCACAACTGAAAAGACAATTTGTCTCAGTGGTCAAACATCTATCTATACAATTAGTTTTAGTTTTCTTTTAGTTTTCTTCCAAAGTCTGATGTTCCACACTTGTTTCTTTTCCTAGCTCAATAGCATGGTCAATCTTTTTATTCACCAGGCATCTGCAGGAAGCTGTGAATCAGTTTTCCCAGTAAAGGACTAGCACCTGCTCTAACTCCCTTTGGCATGCACACTTCAAGGATCTGAATTGATTTACTAGTGCAAACGCTCAGTATTTTTAACAAATGCACACCATAGTGAGGAGAAATACTAATTTAGTTTACTGCTATATATGGTTTAATTGAAATAATTACAATACACTGCAACAACAAAAACTTAATCCTCATAATCCATTCCCTAAACACCCCTATGTATTTACAAGTTTGTGTCCATGTGTATACTTATCTTTACATGTGTTTATAAACCAAATACAACATTCTATTATAAATAAAAAGAAACTCATTAATGGATGTCACTGGTATTGCTGGACAGCTATAGCTCTTTTTATATCAGGTGAAAGTTGTTTGGGTCAAACAATGTTCATGAAACACACAAACATGAACTCAACTGCCTATCACAACAGGAAATAAGTAGATGGGAGATGCTAATGTTCTTAAATAGAGAGGTCCCTATACACCCTGACATGTTTAGTGGAACAGCAAGTGAATGAGAGTGCTGTTAGTGACAGGGAGGGACGATTAACTGTCAGTTAGGTCTGTAATGGTTCCTTCTACTTACAACGTTTCAAACTAGAAGTTATACAAGTAGTTAGACCAGGTAATTACAATGATCTCTCCAGCATGACAAACTATAAATAGATGAACCACTCAGCATCCTGTTAAAGTTGCCTGTTTTTCCTCTTAATTCCTTTTGATCTTTTTCTTTAATGTGCTATAACCAGTTGTCCAAGGCTCACACATATCTACATCTCCACATTTATTTATAGCTTATGCTTATTCTTCCATTCAGTGTCGATCTGATGCTAAAATTCTTCTTTAGTTTTGATTTGTCAGCTTGCATTCCTTTTCAGGTATTTGTATGATATAAACACATGAACCAAGACTTCTCTCTGAATTTACCTTTCGTTTAAGTCATTTAAGCCATGCATAAATGATAAGCTTTCACAAAACAAAACAAAAGTTGAAGGTTAGCTGCTTTGAATCAAGTGTTCCATTACTACAAGGCCTAAGTGGTTGGGATCTTTCTAAATGTAGTGCAAAGTTGATCTTCAGTAATTTGTACCACTGCAAGAACTCTTTCATTGTTTTTACTATTGGAGTTTAAAATCTGCCTTGCTGTTCCAACATATGATTAAAAGTAAAGCAATATTTCTGTGATTTCTTACATAAGAATTGTAGTGCTTTCATAAATAAAAAATTTCCTGGAAGGGGGAGGAAATATTTTCTAAACTTCTAAACTCAACGAATACACACACTCAGGAAAGAAAGAAAGAGAAAGAAAGAGAAAGAAAGAAAGGGAGAGAGGGAGGAAGGCAGGAAGGAAGGAAGGCAGGAAGGAAAGAAGGAACGCAGGAAGGAAGGAACGCAGGAAGGAAGGAAGGCAGGAAGGAAGGCAGGAAGGCAGAAAGGAAGGAGGGAAGGAAGGAAATCACACACCCAGCCCCAAGAAAACCAACCAAACAAAAATCCCAAACGCTTGTGGGAAGACTCTCTACATATCTATGTACACCAAATATGGAAGAAGTTCTGTTACCATCTAAAAAATGGTCAGATATGGTAAACAGCATAAGGCTGACAACAAGACAATCTGGTATTGCTCCTTACTCCTGGAAGCCCCATGTTTGCTGCTGCTCCTGCCAACACTAAAGCAGGTACTAGTTATGTGAGATAACTTCTACTACTGATATTACTGTGTCTAATATGTGTGTGTGCATCAAGAAATAATAAAGCATTCCCATGCCTTTATGAAAATGCCAGCTTTTGCATGTTTCTGAATCAAAATGTTTTTAAAAATAATAAAATAACTTCAGAGCCTTACACTAACGTTTTCATCGTCTTCCGTCTCCCATATATCTCCACCTGCCTCATAAAATCAGCAAAATAGTGGATATACAACCATGGGTCAGTCCGTAACTGTGTTCAAGTAGTGAAAAGTAGAAAAATTACTCCAAAGCAGCAATAAAAAAGAACATTTCTAGTGAGAGACAAGTTGTGTGACAGTCAGCCTGATCTTAATCACAGAAGCCAGTTAAACAAGGGGGTATTGAAATGCAAATATATCAATTCCACAAGTGTTTCTGTGAATACCTGTTGAAGAAATTTTCTTCAAAAGCTATTAAGAATATGTTGGGTTTGCATCAAACTGTACATAAGAACACAGTGGGCTCTGGTAAATAACTCCAGCAACCATTTCAGTAAAGGAAGCTGTGCTTCTCACAGGAACCCAAGATTCCAGGAGATTAAAACCACCAGATTTTACATACTTGATAATACTACTTCCACAAATAACAGACATCTTAAAAGAACTTCATAAACTCTGTGCTAAGTTGAAAGGTATATGTCACTCATTTTTTGATACAGTGACTAATTCAAAGGGAGATTGAAAAAAAGGATATAAACAAGGAAAAAAAATTGATATGAGCTTTGCTTATGTTTTTTCCCACTAAAAAGAAAACTCAAGAGCAAAAATAACCTTGTGAAATGAATTAAACATGGCTTACTCCATTTCAGATAGATTCAATTTTTAACTTTTCTAAAATTTCAGTTTTGAAGTGTTTCTCTCTTGAAATGTGCTAATATGCAACGTGAAAATGTTAATTTTAAAAAATCAACATTGAAATTTGTTGCAGCATTTTTTCATGTATTTCTGTTTTATTCTGGGATATTTTTCAAATTAAACTATAACAAATGCTGATTCCAAGACAGTGTCAGTCCACTGTAATTTTTTTTTTCTCCCAATCTAGATAATTTCCTTTAAAGCTTAACTTGTTCCTTTGCAGACAGTGTAGTAATAGGAGCGAGTTTTCTCAGTGCAGTGAATACTAATAACTTCATGTTTTGTCTACTAGTACTTTGCTCAACAGCCTGCTTTATATGCTTGTTTGAATAGTTTTGCAGCATAAAGTTTGGCATGATTTCCTATTTCACTGTATTTCAGAAAAGTATGCACAGCTTTATTTTTTTTGAGTAGGTCTAGAAATTATTTTAAAGTACTTTGAAGACCATTTCCAGGGTATTTGATTTATCTAAGTGAAGAATGAAAATTCAAAAGAGCTTTGCTAACGTACACACTTCAAATCTATCATCAGAGGCTTCCAGTTTAGCCCTGTAATCTTATTGTGTCCTTGGAGGCCTGGAAGAGGTGGGGTGGGGAGGGAAGATAAAATCCAGAAAATCCAATATGTTTCTGGAAAGATTCTTCAGAGGGAGTTAATTTGTTTTTCTCCTACCTGATTTTATGTCATTTAGCACTAGTGAAAAGCATCAGGTGAAGACACAGTAGACAAATAGGGAACAACTTGGGTGCAGCAAGCCTCTGACGACCTCACACCAGCTTCTCTGCAAGTGCTCCAGGGCTAGAGCAGGGCTCAGGGAACTCACCTGAGCTCCTACAGGAAGGAAGTGGACCTTCCAGCTTGATGTCCCTCTTGGCTTTTGCCACTTGGCTCTTACCTGAGTTCACTATGCTTCTGCAGGACATACACTTTTTGAGGGAGAGGCTCTTTCTCATCATACTTTTTTTATGGGTACTGAGATCCTGATAGTGGTTGAGGCCTACACACACCTACTTCTGAAACATAATTATTGCCCTCGCATAAAATCCAGGTATTATTTAGTCCTAGGAAATTAGTTTTGTACTGCATGTTTCAAATACATCCTAGCTCTTTTTAACAGTAAATACATAAATAAATAAATGTTGAGGCTAGAGGAACTTTCCAGCAACAGTTTACAAAGATTTGCAGTAGAAATTAAGGAGCTTGAATCCTTGACCTCCAGTTTAGTTACTATATTATTTATACTGTTAAATTCCCAATGTTTATCACTATCTATATCAAAATGACATCACATTCCTTTTTCTGATACAAATTAGATTTAAGTCAAAGCTTTTAGCTTCAAACCATTCTGAAAAGTGTGAAGATGTATTGATTTCCGTAAGACAGGGCATCAATTTTTCATCTCTTCCATACTGTTACTTAGAGAAATGCCAACTAAAAGAGATTGTCTAAATGACTTTAAATTGTAGATTGTGTATCAAAATAAGCTGTACAGGATACTAGATAATTTCAGTTTAGAAAATAGACATAAATCTCCCTGGCTTTTGACATTCCTGTTTTCAAAAGACATGACATAAACCCAGCTAACCTCTCCAAGCAGCTATTTTATATCAGTGGCTTCACGGCCATCTGTTTCTAGTGTCAGCAATACATCAGAGCTTAAATTCAAACTCCAGCCTGAACTGGGAGCTGATGCTTTTGAATAAACATTATCATCGAAAATATGTCCCACATGTCCAGAGCAAAAAAAGCAGGGAAGAGAGGAGTGGTGAGCTCTGCAAATGGGCCCTTCCTCCAGCTGTGATTATTCACAATTTTGTCTTGAATACATTGCTCTCATCTGACACTGTCTTTGGACCAGCCTTGAATTTCGGTGGTTACAAAATATTGATCACTGAACATGTTCAGCTTACAGTTTAGCAAACTACCATCATTGTAGTATAATCAGGAAGTACATAAAAAGTGTGGGGGAAAAAAATGAATCAGAGAAAGTTAACACACGGCCATGGAAAAAATAATGATGCTGGTTTCATGATAAAAGAAAGGGAGTTTCACAAACATGAAGAAAGGATTTTTTTAATTTCAGTAGTTACAGGGGCTGAAAGTGACGTATTTGCAGATCTCTGTATACAAATTAAGCACTGTTTCAAACAATATAATCAAGAACCATTCTGCATAATATAACACTGGAGCGGGGTTTCATTAGAAATGTACAGAGGGCAAAATGTCTGTTCACTGAAGACGTGAGATTTAAAAATACATATTAATTCAAGCTCAAAGTGAAGACTAAAGTCTACAGAATTCTTAAAGTAATAAAAAACCCTGTGTGTAGATGGACTTGTTAATATCTAATAATAAAAATAAAGAACAGAAAAAATACACTTAAAAATGTGAAAATAAAATATAGCATTTGGATGTTCTTTGAGCTTTCAGTATTCATCCTAAAGAGAAGTTTAGCAAAAACAACTTTTTTTTTTTTTTTTTGATAGGTGATGGAATATTGCCCTGTCCAAGTTTCAGCAAACAGTTCTGCCAGAGGCATAGAAGTGATAATCTCAAACTAAATGAAATAATTTTGTCACATGCTATTGTCTTTTAATGGTTTTCAACAAAAAAAAAAAAAAAAACCACCAGGAAGTCAATTGATTATTGTATGTGTGGTAACAAACACAGACTGATTCTAAATAATTCTGAAAAAATAAACAAATTGGAAATAATAGTTTATCTCCTTGCATCTGCCACAATTTAACTGATGAAGATGTAAATGAACAAGAAAGGCATCCTTTACCAAACCTAGGGATGTACTTTTTAGGTCATCTGAGCTATTTGAATTGTCCTAGAAATAATGACTCAGAAATGGTCAGAAAACACCTGAAGGTCCAGTGTTCCAGCCAACTTCCTCTTCTCTGTCAACACCCTCTTTTCCTACCAGTTTCTCATCACACCCTATTGATTACCTCAAAAAAAAAAAAAAAAAAAAATGTGTATGTCAGCTAACTTTCTATTCCGTTTTCATTAACGAGATGGTACAAAAAGTTCCAAGTAAAACCACATACCTTTCTCACACCGGTCTTTAAATCTCAGCAACTAAACAATCCACATTTCAGTATTCCTTACTGTCCCAATAATTTTAATGTTAATAGACAAAGTCTCAAGATATCAAACATCAGAAATGCTGATTTCTTAGTGTTACTTGCTGTACACTATGCAATAGCACCATAAGCTTAGTTTTAACCAGCTAATTCCTTTTATTCTTGTTATTGGGAAGGAAGAAGAGAAAGTGGAGCAGATTTCAAGTCCTGGATATAGAATGCATATTATCATCACAGCTTTCCGTGCTAACACAAGCCTTGACTGCGTTAGAACACATTGAGAATTCATCAAAAACGTGGATTGATAAAATGAAAACAAACAAACAAACAAACAAACCCAAAACCAAACAGATGCATGGAAAAATATAATTGAGAGTATAACAAGCATAAAAAATTTCACTAAGGTTCTTCATCCTTGATAAATGTTATTTGTTTTGTAAACAGCTATTTAAAAGTCTATTGGGTCCTAAGATTTTCAAATCAAAAACATATAAAAACAAAAAAAAACTTTGTTTAGGTTGCTTCTTTGGACAAATGATAGATCAGATACAAAGAAATCCCTTTGAAAAGAACATTATTGTTACAAAGTAAAAGCAAAAAGTTAGGGAATGCCAACTTTAAGATGAGTGCAACACCAAGATGTGTGAGAGGTATTGTGTGATAGAGGAAGATGAAGGCATCCACGTTTACTGAGGACAGGCTGAGGGAGTTGGTGTTGTTCAGCCTGGAGAAGAGAAGGCTCCAGAGAGACCTTACAGCAGCCTTCCAGTAATGAAAGGGGGCCTATAAGAAAGATGGGGACAAACTTTTTAGCAGGGCCTGTTGCAATAGGACAAGGGGTAATGGTTTTAAACTAAAAGAGGGTAGATTCAGGAAGAAATTTTTTACAAGGTGGGTGGTGAAACACTGGAAGACCTGAAAACATTCAAGGTCAAGTTGGACGGGGCTCTGAGCAACCTGATCTGGTTGAAGATGTCCCTGCTCACTGCAGGGGTCTTGGACTAGATGACCTTAAAAGGCCCCTTCCAACACAGACTATTCTATGGTCCTATGATTGCAGGAATTCTGCCCAAGGACTTGAGACATACAAAACACAATATTGGGCTGAAGATGCGTATGCACTACTCAAAACTATGTAATAACCCTTTGGCCCACTCAATGCTTAAATAGTGCTTTTCTCAGTCATCTATGTCCTTTTTGAATTAATGTTTACAGTATTTACTCTTCTCCATAATTGTGAGGAGGTATTTTTAATTCACTTTAGATCACTGCAGTAAGAAAGTTACAATACTGTTTCAAAGCTGTCTTTCGCATTACCATTTTCAGATTAATTATCTGTATTGCATTTTACTATCAACTGTAACACTTGCTGCAATCACGTATATACTCTGTGAACTCTAGTGGACTTATTTGTTAAAGATAAGTTAGTTTTCATAGAGAAAGTCTTTATAACGGGCCCAATGTCGGGCAGGGATGCATAGAGACACCTTGCACTGAATTTTCTGGAAACTGATGATGAGGACCTTTGGTTGAGTCAGATTTGCTGTATACGACAGTCTAAAGCAAAGTAATAAAGATCATTCTTTTCCTCTTTTTTTTTTTTTTGTAATTTATGCTAATGTAAAGATCAGAAGCCAAACACAACAGCTCTCTTGTAAGCGTTCAAGGATTTACAAAAGGCAAAGAATATACTATAAAATCCATTTTACAGACGAAGAAGGAGGTACAAAGATATCAGTTGCTTTACCTAAAGTCAAACATGAAATACATGGCAGTACTAGTGACTGAAATATACCTCAGAAGCCTCCAGAAGCCAAAAAGTTATCATCCCTGCTACAATGCATGAATCTTTCAAGTCTCTGTGAATGATATACACACTGTTGCAAAATGCCAGTCACAAAGGAAAAGGAAAAAGTACTTACCTTGTTGTAACAAGGTTAATCATTCCCTCTTCTGACAGGACTGGAGAGAATTTTTTTTTCTTTAGTCCCAAGGTACTTCAACTGTTTCTGCAACACAAATGTAGTCCTCTTATTTTCTGTTTCTTTGGCTATAGAGAGAAGAAAAGACCACTGTTCTGGATTGTAAAGACCATGGCTTTATTTTGCTCTCCACATGAATTTGGAGCCTGTGTCTTTGCAGACACAATTTTTCAGTCTTTGACTGAAACACTGCAAATTGCTTTCATGAAACCCATGAGAGGAGCTACAATATTTTCTAGCTATAACCTTGTCATGAGTGTTGAATGTACTTAGCCTTGTGTTAAACATGAGAAGTTTGTTCACTCCTACAGACTACTGACACTGCAAATAATACCTAAATTCTCCTCTAGGTAATGCACTAAAGGCCTGGAGGCAAAATAAATAAAATACATAAATGGAGTCTCTGTTCACCTTTATGTACCATTTAATGTGTCCACTGCAAGTAAGCTATGAAAAAAGCAAAGTTCTCAAAGCTTTCATGAGTTCTTCTTGCTCTTTCTTATCCATCATTTAACTTTTACAAATAAACTAACTTGTAAAACACAAGAAGGTGAAAAGTTGACTTAACCAAGCATTTAAATACCCTTTTATCTACCTTTGTTAAGCAAAAGTTGATTTAAGAGGGATCCTACTAAGAGGTGAAAAAAGATTTTAATATCACAGTAATATGTATGTCTGAAAACACAGGTAGGATTTAATTTTGAAGCTTTTACAAACTATCGCTACAAAGCAGACACAGTAAAGATATAATAGAAGAGACAGCAAATGTCCTTTCTCATGGAAAATACAATGTAAATTAATTCATATAAGCCAAAGAATGCAGCATAAGTCATCTCGTCAACAGCTTATTATGTAAAAATTATGCAGGACTTGAAGTGCCCTAGTGCACTGTAAAATATAAATGAAAATAAAGACCAAATTGGGAAGTTCTGTTCTGTTAAGGGCAGGAAGATGAACTGTGCCAACAGATGGACAAGCATGGGCAAATACATGACACAGCTATGACAGGATGAAAATTTCCAAGGCATTCACATTTTTCTTTTAAGATTTGAATTGACGCTTTCAACACCAAGGTTTCCATCTGCCCACAGCTGAAAACTAACCAAAAGCTTAAAAAACACTTACTATAAATATTTCTTTTTTAATTGCATAGTATGAGGGTGATCCCATGGTCCACCTTTGACAAGTAGCCTGGATAACAACACTTGTAAAGATAGGGATGCAAATGTAAACAGCATGAGTAAAACAAACTACACAAAACTGTCTGGGAGGACTTTTGCTCCAAATTGTTCATCTTAAAGTGAATAAGAACCATCAGCTGGATTAAATAACCAGCAAGAAGTTACAGAGACTTCTGAAACAAGTCAGCCTGAGAAGCATTACAGAAGCATGAACATTTGCAAGAGACAGGAGACTTTGAGGTTGACACAGAGGTAGTCAAAACCTGGTTTGACACTGTCCCACAAGCAGCACATCCTCTGTCAAGGCCTGACAGAGCATCTTCATCACTAGACACGATGAGCAGCCACACTCCAGCCAGGAGAGTGAGACCTCAGTCTGCACCAAGTAGAAACCCACACCTGGAGTGGGAGTACAACACTTGGGGAGGGTGGGGAGGTTGTGGGAGGTCTGAGCCCACCACTAGGGGTTGGAGGTATTGAAACTTTTGGGATTAATCAAATATGGGTGTTTAGAAATTTGTGGGCATCTGTTAACATTTTGTAAGTATCTAGTTTTGTGGCTTATCTGACATTGAACCTGAATGTATAGTTCACTGATTGTCTGTTAATTATGTGTTGTTAAGTATTCATTACAAGGTTTTTATCCTGATTTTGGTTTAAACTATGTGATTTGAGCAGTGGTTCTCTGTGAAGCAAAGTTTCACATATCTCAACTTTTTTTTTTTTTTTTCTTCCTAACATTTCAGCTGGACAAAGTTTATATACATGAGCTCCTAACAGTCAAAAAAAACCCCTATTCCACCTGGAAATTTTCAGCTGGTAGTAGGGACATTTTTGTGTGTGCATTATACCCCATACTTCACAGAAATACTTTGAAACCTGAGAACCATCAATCCCTAAATTCAGTCTGTTGCAGACAATAACTAACTTTACACCTTTTACAATTCCATAAAAATTATTTAGCTATTGCACAAAACACTTCCAGGGAAAAATAAATATCATTAGAAACTCTATTTGCAGTGGGCAACTCAGAGAAGTTAAGTGAAGACTAGTCCAAGATCATGCAAGTGGGGTTTAGTTCTGGAGGTAAGTTATTTAATCTTTATGAGAAAAATCTACCCCTGTTTAATTTTAGGGACTTCCGTGAACTAATTTAACTTTCTTGATTTCAGTTTCCCCACCACTGAGAAAGACGCAATAATACTATAGCACAAAAAGTCAGTACTCCTTAGCTGTCTTTAATCCAAAACTGCCTACCAGTTTGTTGGTTCCTGCATTTGGTGACTGGGTTGACTAATTAGTTCACAAAACTTGTCAAAACTAGTCAGGAGAGAAGAGCAATGGGAATAATTTGCTAAATCCTAGCTTTTGAAAATGTTCAGGGTTCTGATTTATGACCAGAGATGGCTTGCATTGAAGTGGCAGTCATGCAGTCCTGATCCAGCTGACTATAGGGAAAGCCCATCTACTTGTGTGGCAGTTACTGAATAACCACAAATTACAACCTGATGTATTGCAGCAAACCAAAGGGCAGTTTTGGTTTACCTCAAAACACTGTGCTCTGAAACTGTGATATTTCAGCTTTTGCTTCTTGTTGATCTAACCAAGCCACTCAGTACATTCTGATCCTGGGACAGAGAGTTAGCAATGGGGTAGGAGCTGCTACATTCATCTACTATTATATGACTTGCTCTTGCACTAAAATATTAAATGCCTGAAAATTCAGAATATTTCCAGAGCTGATTAATTTTAAATACCAATATTTAAATTAAACATTACATGAGGAAAAGAATTTCAATTAAAAAATGACTACAAGTATGAAATTTAAAAAGTCAGCTGTAATTTGGATTTTGTCAGTGTGAAGTGCTACCCAAACAAGATATTCCTCTCTGCAACACCAGTCCTCCACAACATTCCGTAACTTGTTATTTCATTACTACAATGTATATAAGAAAAAATAAGAAATATCATTTATTTCTATTTTTCTTTGGATTATTTATTCACCACTACCCTGAATTTGTCTAATGCAGACCATTGTTATACCTTGTCTAATGCAGACCTTACACACTACATATCTAACATTTCCAGAGACAAATGGTTATTTTAGTTGCAGTTATATACTACATTTAACAGAAGCTAATAAAATTATGTATTTTCAAAGATGAAAATTATTTCATATACACCAAATTGTCAGTTACAAGTGTTTCTTATACTACATGTTCTCACACCTTTTTCATGAAATTAAAATGCGATTTACTATTAGAATTCTCCCATGCATTTGGAGGCCTACTTCCAAACAATTACAATAAAAAATATCACATTTGACTACCAAACTCTAGAAGACAGAATAGGCTTAATTATAACAGATTTGGTAAACATAGTCTGTTCTTAATGAATTGTACGTCACACTGCTGAGACTTTCACCCAGTTGGCAGAGATGAAGGCCAAAAGAGATCACATGGTTATGATTCCTGTCTATCTCCTTTAAACAAAGCAGAGGGAGAGGCCTGGAAACCTAAATACAGTATGTACTAATTACTGAGTATCACAGCTATTTTATTTTGACAGCTGGTTTATTTTGACACCATTCTAACAGAACTTTCAAAACATAGTTTTCCCAAGATGAGTATAATATTAATAGGACAGGTATGAAGCTAAGGTAGTTTAGAAGTACATGGCACAGATAAAAACAGTAAAATGTAGAATAGATCCATTTAATAGCACTTGTGAATCACCATACAGAAGTATTTATACACATATCTCTTCAATGCGGTGCTTCTCAGAAAAAAACGTTGTGATTCCCTCAGTTGGAGAGATTTATCAACAGTATGTCCACAGGCTTAAATAATACGCAATATTTGTAGTCAAACTCACCCAAACAAGCTTTGAAAACGAAGGCTAGACTTTCCTTTTCTGTGGTTCTAGTACATCTTAATGTGATCTTCAACAGAACAGTTTTTAGTAAAAGGGCAAGTACTAAACCATGTGAGTTGATACTTCTGGGTTTGACTAAGACTGCATAGACAGAGAGCAATGTTAAGAACTGAATTTTGCAGTATTCCCTGCTGGAAATGATTATTTTTTTTCTTTGACAGAGGAAGTGACAGAATCTCTGTTGAGGTTTATAGCACCATTTTGCAGATCCCGCTGGTCTGACTACTTAGTATTCAGGCAGAATGTAATTTTAGATCTAAAATATCTAATATCTAAAAGCAGCCACAGTGAGTCTGAAACATCACTGGTCTTAATGCTAATCCATTCTAGGTATTGCAGTTCATATCATAACTCAGAAGTATCAGCTACAGATTCTACTTTACCATTCAGGCCAGAAAGTGAAATGTGGTAGATATTATGCATCTGAAAACTCAACCTTTTCCAAAATCTAGTATCTTTGCAGAAGAAAATCAAGAATCAGGTGAAAAAAAAATGTGCTATATCAAAATATCATAAAGTAATGTCAAAATAAGTTTGAATGAAAATAACTCTTTAATTGGAGTGACTACGAGTAGCTTTTCAAAGCAGAGTAATCTGTGGTGGAAAATTGGAAGGAAGAAAATTAATGTTTCATCACACTGGTTTCTAAAGATAATATCAAAGCTAACTCAATAAACGCAGATTTTGAAGCAGTATGTAAATAACACAAAAAGAGGTAAGTCTATGTGCAATTCTGCATCCAGCACTTTGACAAAATATGTTTCAGAGAAGAAAACAGACAGATGCTACTCTGGTCACTCCATATTACCAACTATTGACTCATGAGTGTTTCCACTATAAAGAGGTCAATAACTGACCTGAACCTCATCTATTAAGACCTGTAATTGATTTCATTATTGGCAGAGAAAGAAAAGAAAAATTAAACCTTTCTTCCTTCCTGTTATGTATGTAATAATTACAGCAATGAAAGACATTATGTTACCTGTCAGCACCCTAAAAAGTACATGGATTGCCACCTATTAATAGAGTCATAGTTACTATATCATATATATATGTATGTGTATATATATATGTACACTTTAGGCATATATTAATTTGGTGTCATAGTGTTCCCTTCTGCAAATTCCAGTTAAATAGGATTTTACAAGGTTACTGAAAGTAGTGGAACATTTCCACAGATCACAAAGGACAGCTATAAGCACATGAGAGATACTGCTAATGACTCGAGGTGGTATTCATCCCATGACATTGCATTTGGCAGACGATCTATTACTATAGGGATCCTTTGCCCCTGCTTATAGCTCTTTCCAACTTTCCTCCTTTCTTCCTGCTCAGCAAATGGAGCACTGTGGAGTGCTCCTTCATCATCCTGACACTTTGCACCAGTTCACTGCACAGTCAGCCACAGCTACCCAAATTTGAAATACGCTTCTGCTGCTGCCTTGGGGCTCTATCAATACACACCAAGGTAAAAAGAAACAGAGGAATAAGACTTTGTCACACATAGGTAATATATTGATCCTTTGAACATAAAATCCATTTGTAAAAACCATTTATTCATTTTCATACTTTTCCAAAGGATCATCAAAAGGATTACCAAACACCACAGACTTTTTAAAATCCTGCTCTACTCCTGACCTGAAGATCATTATAGTTTATAAGCAAAAACAACTGTAGCCTGAGAGTTTCCACTGTGCATCAGTCTCATTGCAGCTACAAATATTCAGACAGAAATTATTTTAATGGCTTTCCTCCTCCATATAAATATTTCCCTCTCAAAAATGTCTTTCTTATATAAATTTGATCTGATTTAAGAAATAATCTGGTTTAGTCTGGGGCAATAAACAATAAATTCCTTTCATGATAGTGGGATTTTAAGAAGTGTGAAGCTTTTGGTTTTTCTATATATCACCCATAGTTAATCTGAAACAAAGGAGTTTTCTTGCCAATACCTTTACCACTGAAAACCATACATCACATTATAGACGTGGGAAGTAAGGCTTAAGTCAATGTAAGGAAGCTGTTATGTCCTTATTAGACATCACAGGAATAGATAGAGCTAATTCCTTATTCCCCCTCCAATGCTGTACAGAAAATTACTAAAAGCAACAAGGGTGATGAAAGGACTAGAAGGCATAATTTGTGAGGAACAGCCGAGAATATTAGGTTTGTTCATCTTAGCAAAGAGGAGACTGAGAGGTGACCTCATTGCTCTCTACAATTCCTTGGGAGGGGGTGCAAAGAGAGAGGTGACAGTCTCTTCTCCCTGGTGCCCAGTGATAAGAACACAAGGGAATGGCTTATAGCTGTGTCAGGGGAAGTTCGGACTGAATATTAGAGAAAAGTTCTTCACTGAGGTGGTGGTCAAGCGCTGGAACAAGCTTCCCAGGGAAGTGGGCATGTCCCCAGGCCTGACAGTGTTCAATAAGCATTTAACATGCTTAGATATACGGCTTAACTTTTAGATTGCCCTGTGTGGAGACAGGAGTTGGACTTGATGAACCTCGTAGGTCCCTTCCGACTCAGGATATTAAATTACATTAAAAATTAATGTCTATTAAATTAGTTATAGTCCATTCATGACACTCATTCCTGTGAACTATTAGGATGTCTCATACACTCTAAGTGGTCTGACTGCTGTCATTTCAGGCACCCTGATCCAATGATCAAAGCTTTTTATTCACCCACAAAATGGATGAAAACGTGCTAGTGTTGTAAAATGTTGTGTGCTGTTCCTAGGAGTTAGACACTAATCTAGGTCAGACTAATATATGTAGATCTTAGTTAAGAAAACTAGGTTAGTAGTAATTAAAAGAACAAAGGGGCCTAGCACTATTTTAAGGAACAACCTGTACATATAGACTTTAGAAGAATGTATTAGCCAAATCATGTCATTAAATATGCCAAAGTGGCAAAGAAAGTTAAGGTCAAACTATCCTTAGATGAACCATCTCAGTGTAGGCTGATATACATAGCAAAACACACCTCAGGACAAAAGGGTTCCCGCCTCCAGGACCAGACCTGTACTCACTGCATCTCCACAGAAGAGACACTGCATCATGAAACCACACGTAACTTTATTAAAATAATACGTAAATTGCTATCCAGTCAATTGTTAAGGGAAGTACTTAGCATATAATCAACTTGTAATTTTTTTTAATAAATTGAGCATGGAGATTCTGCTTGGTGTGCTTGATTTGTAGAAAGCGCAATTCTGAAATAAAGTCAATGTCTTCACTTGGCATGTAAGATTTACATGCTGGGTGACAAATCCAACTTTTCAGAAAACACTTAAGAGGCAGTACCCGATAGCCTGTAACAATACTACTAATGTAGTCACATTGACCTGAAGGCACCAAAACTAGGCCTGTGTGTGGCCTTTGCTGCTGCTGCTGCAAACACGCAGGAGGTAGCAGTGCAGCTGTGGCAGTGAGTTTCAGTGTCAGCACCTGCGCTTTGAGAAGCCAGCAGAAGTTACTTCCCCACAAGTAAGCATATGTTTCCAGTCTAGGATAGAGTTGTGACTAGCTACTTACCTAAAAATTACAAACTTTGAGCTGAAGAATGCCCCTTCTTAAATGGTGCAATAAACTAGAATCAAAGTGCTTTATTTTGCATGTAACACCAAACACAAAGAGAAACATCATTTTCCTTTATGCCATTTGCCACATTCTCTTACTTAGCACTAAATTATCCCAGCAATGTTTCTTCTCCTCCTTCTCTGCAATGAAATCTGATTCCTTAAAAGGAAAAGAAGATTACAAACATAAAGCAAAATGATGTAATTCTCTGTTTTTTCTTTCAGTTCAGAGCATATAATTTTCTTTTCCATTTGGACAAAAAAGCCTCTGAAGAATCAGAGCCAGTTAGAAAATCAGTGAAGTTTGTTATATTCACGCATGCATATCCACACTTTAGGGTACTCTGATAGAACAAAACTTGATATGAAATCCCAGTCTTACTGGAATAGTGAATTCACCACTTCTCTTTCTAAGAAGGTTTCACCTTCTGTCACCAGTTAGGGCTGGTTTTCTTGCCCCTGCTCATTCAAGTCTGACACTGTCTGCTGGAGCTGCAGGCTCTCAGCCCGCTGCTCTAACTCCATATTCTCACATGTAGGTCTGGAGCCTCTTCTGCCTTGAGCAGGCCCAGAAGTTGTGAAGTAAGAAGCAACCTCCCATCCTTCTTCCCAGACTTCTTAAAAGAACATTGACTCAAATGTGAACAAAGAAAGACTATTCATCACACATTCTAACATGTAAGACCAGAGGAAACAGTGCATTTTGATAAGATATGAATCTGACAATATATTTTAATATATTCTAAAAAGAAATACTTCCATCTGCTCATAATATAACCCAAGACAGACATAACTCATTATAAAATGGGTAGACAGAGATTTGAAGCAAAAGCTACATAGAAGAAGAAAGAGCACAGATCTTTTTCTCTTCTTTCTTGCTAGTACTAAGATAGCAAGGCAAGAGGTGTTCTGTAATTTTAACCAAATGAACCTCCATTATTATATTTATATGTATATATAAGCACATTTGAATGTCATATATTTGTATATAAATTCATGTAATGTAACCTATTTAAGCATAATAATCTATAATCCATAGCTATGCAGTAAGAGAGTTATTTAAGGAGTTATTTAAGAATGGTGGGCAGTTAAAAACATGTCATAGTTATGTCAATAAAGCAATGCAAATAATGCAGTTATTTTAATAAAATATTCAAATGAGTCACATATTCAGGCATGACTCAAACTGCGTCCACTGAACATGGCCATTAATGGAAAAAAGTGGAGGGGTTCTTGATTTCACTTAGCTTTGGATCCGAACCAAGATGATTATATCATCCCTTGTTTTGTTTGTTTTTATTGAAAGTTCTTTCAACTGGTTTATGAAGGAGAAAAACTGTCAACAAAATAGTTATTACATTTATTTATTTCTCAAACAATTAACTGTAGAATTGTTACTGCTCTCTCTCTATGGGAGCTGAAATAACAGTGAACTGTGTTGTGCTTTCCCCTCTAATTGGATTGGCCAAAGTTATAAAAAGAAAAAAAAAATGTTATGGTTATTAGTACACATCTCATTGTTATACAATATGCTTCCTTTTGGCTGCAGAGGTATTCTTTCAGTGTCATGGCAATATCCTTCACCAGTCCTCAGTCTGTCGGGTTGTCTTCATGCTACTGTATACAGCTTACACTAAAAGTGGCTTTCTATTTATTTATCAGAATCTTTAGGTCTTAAAGCTTAAGTTGGCAATAGTCAGTGTATTCATTTGATTGATGACCTTTCTGACTTTCTATTTGTCCAAGGAATGTAATTGTGGCTGAGAAACAAATTTCTGTTTTTAAATAATAGCTCATCACTAAAGCACCCAGAGAAAGCACCCAGATTCTGAAATCAATGAAAACCATTAATAATTACTATGAATGTTCTAAGAAATGTAGAGATACCATAGCTCTGCACTCATGTTTTACGGATCTGTTAGAAATTTTCCTTTGCGGAGGGAAAGCAATATGCTGCCTACTGCTTTTTCCTCTTTGAAATTACCTCTTGCTAATGGTGCTGAATATCCCAATCATCACCAGCACCTTGCTTCAAGCCTGAGGCAGTCACCTGAAAGTGAAACAGCTACACAGCAGAACCAACCATCTTACACGCTAACCTGGAAAATATGACATTTTTAATGTCCATTCTGCTCTCTTGTCCTCTCTTTTCTGATACCAAGTGTCTTCTTCTCATTTACCATTCCCTTTCCTCTTATAGCCTGTAGTTGAGACCTTTTGTTTCAGCCTTGGAGGATGTCTGAGTAATGTGTAATTTGACTAAAATGCAAATATATACCAGGAAGGGAAAAGAACAAGCATAATTCTAGGCCATTTCTGGGGAGATTCCAGCCAAAGACAGCAATCATTTATCTGATATGTTTTCTCTAAGAGCTCACATGAATTAATGCTCCAATGGGTGATTAAATTTGCTTGTTACTTCCTTCTACAAAATATATCTTCTACTCAGCACGGAGTATTACAAAAAATTGAGAACATCACAGCTTGTTCTCCCAAAATGCAACATTTTCCCAAACACAAATAGATGACTGAAAGGCCATACATAGCAGCAGAAACAGTCCCTCTCACCACATCACTGTAGAACAGAGTTTCAAAACGGGTACAAAGAGGTATGAAATATCTGTGTATGTGTCATACCATGGCTTAAAAACCGGGCAAGCTATGGCATCACATCAGTACAGGACATTTGATGTGTTTTTAATAGGGCTTTAAAATAAAGCTTTTACCCTGGATCAGGCAAGAGAGGGAATAAAATTAGATATTCATTGTTGTTCTAATTAAGCACTCTTTGTTAATTAGCATTGAAATTGTATCTTCAAATCATGGAACAATTAAGTGGCACATTTTATTAGCACTGTCAAAAAAAAAAAATCACTTTTATGAGAAAGCCAGAAGAAATAAAATTCTATTTTTATTGGGTACTGTTTACTGATAAGTTTTGCTAGGAAAACCTTTAAGAGCTATTTTTACTCTGCATAAAAGGCAAAGTTGTAAAAATGTAAAATAAAAACACAAAACTGTTAGGTCTGTATAGGCAAAAATTGCATTAAGTTTGGCAGTTACACACACCTCTGAATCTGTCACCTTAAAACATATTCATTCCCACTTTTAAAATCAGTATCCATGTAGAAGTGGGCATATTTTAGAACAGTATAAAAATTAAACTCTTTTATTGCTTACAAGTTTCACTGATATGATCAAAAAATCAGAAAAAAAAAAAAAAAGAAGAAGGTTGGTATAGGTATTTGCTGAACAATAGCAAAGTCCTTTCATTTATAAATTTTGCATCATGAAAAAGACGTCAACATGTTTTATAGTTTGTCACCCTTTTGAATTCTGTGTCTTTTTGACCCCGGCTGGGAAATTACTTGCAATGTGGTAAAGTCTTTTTGGCTCCAGTGGGCCTCAAGAATACATTTGAAGTCAAACAGATACCATGGGTTTGACTGAGATGGAGATTTGTTCATTGTTTAAAGCTTGCAACACAAGAATTTACAGATATCACTCTAGAAGCTGCTCACAATTTCTTCATTATACATGTTCCTTTGGTGATTTGGCTGCTGTATATTTCACTAATGTATTCAGTGACATAATTCATCTGCAAATGAGATGCCCTCTGCAATTACATTTCTGAAAAAAAAGAATGTTTTCTAACCAACTCTTTGATAGTACTTTGGAAGACTAAGAAAGGAAAGAGTAAATCCTTGAAAAAGTAAAAGAGGTCTTTGGGGAAGAAGTTTTGTTTAATTTTTCTTCCTGTTGGACCATTTAATTTTTGCTTGGTAGGCTAGTACTTTTGCTTCATATTACGCTCCTTCAGTAACAATTATTTGAGTATTTTAGTAATTAACTGCCACCTGCTTATAACTGTATAGGCAAAACTTTGTGTTTAAATCCAAAGTAATCACTTCCACACAAATACTAGCAGAGGGGAGTTTGCTTTGGGGATGGGGGGGGGAACTTTTTAATTCCCTCAGCTATTGGAAATAGAAAATTCATAACCCCTCCTAGAGAAAGGATTTTTTAAAGGCAGACTGAAATGCAAGGAATTAAACTAACAGGTTTCTTTATGGCTTATCTAGGATATTGGATGACATAGTTATATGACACGACAATTTTGGTTAATTTGGAAGCTACAGACTGTGAACTAAGGAAGGTTTCAAAGTAACCCTCTGCAACATCTCATCCACAAATGCAAAAGTCATGATGGACACCCCTCTCAAATTGCATAATGGTCAGATTAGAGGAAAAAACACAAGCACGTGGCTTCAGCCAGAGAGAAGTACTAGGGACCCAATTCCTTCTCTCCTGGGGCAGGGATGACACCACTCATTCTCAGGATGGTGTCACAACACCCTTCTGCTTTGCTAGTGTGGTAGAGGAGTTAGAGAGCAGCCATGGGTTTCTTTTGGTTTTGCATTTATACCACACCTTGCACAGATTTTTCTGTCTTCTAAGAAAAGAGTTCATCTGGATTACTGGCTATGACGATTACACAATAGAAGTTTTAACTGCCACAAGATGCCACCAGCAAAATGGAATCCTTTATTGAAACCAGAACCAGGAAGAAGGGTTCAGGCTAGAAGACAATCACCATGGTGTACTTGAAATTTTTCTGAAGCCAAACCTTGTAATAGCTCGATTCTGCAAATGACTGACTCAAAGGTAATTTGTACTTGGTAAGAAACATTTTTGTCACCATCCTTACAAGTGTCTGAACAGGTAAACAGATGAGAACTAATTTTGCAACAAGGGTTGTTACAATGGAGTCCAAGTCTGACATTCTTAAGGCAAGTGTCAGAGGACTTGTAAATAGAAGTAGACCAGCTGCACTTTCTAAATAAACTAATAATGTAAAAACAATTCTTGCTCTTCACAGATACGGCGCTGTATAACACAAAATACTTGTGGGGGTTTTTTTGCATTTAGCTTCATTGTAGATGCTTTATGTTTACAACAGCACTTTTCTCTGGGGAAGTGACAATTATGACAATTGATGACAATATCTAAAATGCTTTATAATTATTGTGCTACAATGGTTAAAAAAAATCGATGAAACCAATACTATCTGAACAAGCATTATCCTGTAGATTAATCGATGCTACATTGTCTGCAGCACCTCAATCCAAACATAGCTTTCCCTCCGTGTCCAACCTTCTTAAGATCTAGAGTCAAGACTCCACTACCAAAATAACACAAGTGACAGTGGTACTGTTTATAGCACTGACAGGAACAATCATGTTAGCTAACAGCTGCTACCCTTAATCTGTTATTGATGTGTTTTGTAAAAGGGCTTGTTTGAAATTCAGTTTGTCAGATTTGAAAACAGAATTCTGAGAGGAAACATTTTCAATGGCCTGTCAGAGCAACTGGCAAAATACGAATAAACATAAAGCAGAGTTACAAACTTCTTTCCTTCTTGTGCAGTTTTATTAGTGCAGATGAGACTGGAGGGAATATGGGAAGGTATTTCCCTGAAAGTATAAGATAGATCCATTCTTGCCACCCATCTCTTATTGAAGTAAGTACGTTGATTATTATGCAAGATGTGCTCTTTCTACTAGCTAGGAGCATTTCTATGCTAGGTCCAAACATAATGAAACAAAGCAAAAAACCAAAACTGAGTCGAAAACCAACAAATTCTTAGCTAATCCACTAACGTATCTGTCAACCATCTCTCATGAGATAGATCCAGCCAGCAAACAATGAAGCATTTCCCTGAATACACAGTAAGATTTTTGTCTTAAGTAGGGTAATTGTATAATCATTATAAATTAAATCTTGCTCCTCTTTATCTTTAAGTGAAGAAAGGCTTGATTCTACCTAAGGATTTGAAGTACTTCTCCTTCCTCCATGGTTCCATTTTTAACTTGAAAAATTAATACAAAAATAAATAGCAGTGCTTTCGTATTGCTCTGCATTTTCCCACTACTGGGGGATGAGATAGCACAATGCATTAAGAAGTTTTATCTGATTTCTCCAATGGTGAAAATAATGGTTTCAAGATAGGAAAGGTATTCCCAGGTAAACTGTAGCACAGAAAAAAACAGACTACCCGTTGATCTCTCAGAATATGATGTAATCATCGATTCTCCTTTGCAAGTAAAAAATATTTTAGGTCATGTGAGTCTATGATTTTACCTGGTTAAATGAAATTATGTTTTAGTAATTATAATTAATTTTTAATTATAATATATGAACAAAAGCTTGAAGTGTGAGATGAAAGTGAAGCCAAGGGAAGAATGGGAATTCCTTTTTTCCACCAGCTTTAGAGATCTGAAGTCATTCCTTCTGAATGGTTCACAGACAACTAATTTCTGAAATGCTCAGTACTTTAAATCACATGGAGACTATGCTTCTTACACTTTTTAACTTATTTTCTGTCATAGTATATGATTCTTATGTCATGCTCCTCTATATGTTGCTATTGCTAGTAGACAAAGTGCCTAAATACACGCCAGATACAAAACCACTGTAGAACTGGTAAATTAAAGTTACGGCCGTACACACAGCATAGTTATTTGGCGTAGGGTTGGTAGAAAGCAGTGTAAGCAGTGCTAAAGCTGATATCAGGCTTGCAATATTTATTAATCTTATCTGAAACATTTTCATTTTTACTGTCATATTCATTTATTTCATACCGTATGAGCCTTTAGTCCTAATAGTATGGTACTTCCCTTTTAAAATGGGAAAAAATGTGCCAACTGATAGCTAGATTAGAGAATTTCATTTAGAATATTGTCAATAGCTTCATTGTCAGAAGCTAGAAGCCTTCTAGCACTGTCCCAATATTTCAGAGGATTCTTAGAAAAGGATTTAATTTATTATGGGCAAACACTGAAGATATATGCATATAATTATACATGTGCACATATGTATTGTGTATATTTACACTGTAAGCATAAATTAGAGACACAAGATCTCCAAATTTATTGAGGGCAATAGAAACCTCTCCCCCTCACGAGACTGAAATGGTTTCTATTCACTCGTTAATTGTCTGATAGAAGGTAGAAAGCCAGTTATCAGCAAGATCTGGCCTGTAGAGACCTATTTTATGTCAGTCTGGGGAAGGGGGCAGGGGGGAGAGGGAGGTGATAAAAATACCTTCTCAAAACCAGTAGTGATAAGTTAAAGAAAATGTTCTGTTTCCACTGTTCCTTTCCAACAAAAGAAATGTTCATATAAACACCTAAACACTAAAAAGTTAAGTAATCAATTCTGGGTCAGTTCTGTAAGATTCTGACATTTCTTGTCTGACAAATGTCCACAGAGCACTGGAATTTTTTCAAACTTTAATAAGAAGTTTTAAAGATTCTCTCAAAGTCTAGGTTTTTGCTCACTTACTCACACACACGTGTACCACCTCTCTCCCTCTCTCCTTCCACAATAAAATGGTTTCTTTTCAAGTAAAATTACTTTCATAGCTTTCTGAAGCTATGACAGAACAGACAGAACTACTCTTTGATTTCGTACAAATCCTACATGTGGATTCAGCGTATTGTGAAGAAACTGAGACAGTGACAGTAATCACCTGCCTCCTTATTCTTGAAGGGATTTATTGCACAGATCTAGTGCAACATGACTTTCTGTAGTGCCCACTCTGCTCAGCATGTCAGAAAGTTCTTGCTTTTGTCCATTCACTCCTTGCTTTCTTGCACGACACTGCATCATAACTCTTACCCAGGTCCTGCAATGCTAAGTTTGTTTCTCTTGAAAGTACCCAGTCTTTGAAACATGTTATTCTGAGATAATGTCAATTTAATAAAGTTAGGTTTCAAGGTGATGGAGAAATCTTTAAAACACTAAAGGCTTTAAGAAATATGAAAGAAATAAAAAGAACTCAGTATTTATTGTTTGTTCAAAAATATTTCAAATGTTTGAACCTACTATGATTTATCTAGAGAAATAGCAGCAGCTCTTCAGATACACCATAAATATTGCTAGCTGTCACAGGGAAATAAAGAGGTGACTTTTTTCTCCTGAATCCCTTAACACAAGCACACTACATAGGCTCCACACGCTGGCTCCAGGGAAGTTAAAGTAGCACTTTATGTTCTTGAAACTGAAAACCTGATTGGAGTTCTTTCCATTTTTTTCTTTTCACATTGTGAAATGTTTGCTTCCACTAATGTTACAGGGTAACAATCATTGTTCATGCATTAGCACCAAACAATCAATTTCACAGATATCCAGTATAGATAAATATTTTCTTCTAATTATACCATACGAATTAAATACATGTGTTCATGATCTTCTAGAGGTACTTAGCACTCTCATGATAATAGAGTCTTTGTCTTTCTCAAAGATTAAGAAAATCCCTAGGCAACATTTTTTTAATGCTATATAGGTGGATATTTGTGATTTGTGACAGTTTATCATTTAATTGCAGAACTGTGCAGTATATTTACTTGAATACCTGAAGAGTTTGCTATTATTGAAATTAGTACAGTGTTTCCATAAAAAACAGTGGTCTGATCTAGTACTTAAGTATCTCAAGCTGATATACAGCAGTAAAGTGAAGGAGAAACAGACAGCATCTAGGCAGGTAAAACACATCACTAACTCTTGAAATTTAGCCAACTGTCATGACGGTCTTGTATTCCTTCACCTTTTTTTTATTTTTTTTTCTTTTTACTTTTTTTTTTTTTTTTTTTTTTTTGCAGTCTAGCTCTCACTCCTAGACTTTTCTGTATCCTTGGCTAAAAGTAAAAAGTATCAATTACGAAGAGTGATCTTTTAGGCTGCCCTCACTCAGTGAAGTGTCTTGAGCATTTATGAATGCTAAATAACGGTTAAGTCTCAAATCTTTATATCACTTAGCCCAATGGCACCATTTGCAAACATTGTTACTATTTAGTCTGAATAGGATGGGAGGTTGTGACATACTGCGTTTTACCAGTTATATCACCTTATTTTCCACTCAATTAAACTGTAAATAATTAATACGAGTCATCGCCTCATTTAGAGGCTGGTCTTGCTCAACTTCCATTCCTACTGAGTCTACTCAGAGGAATGAGCCTTCAAAGCATGTCCCATCTTGCTGAAATAAAAAGGGCAAAAGTGTTTGGAAAAAGGCATTAAAGTCCAACAATATTAGACATTATGTATTATATTACAAAGCAAAGAGAAGCTTTCAGGTGGTCAATTTGTCATGTATTAGAGTTTTGGCCACTTAGATAAATTGTAAAGGGCACAGGGCAGGATATTTAGGTGCTCCAAATTATAGTGAAATATTTTAATGTTCTGTGATTAGTTAAAAGAGTTATTTTGCCCCTTAAGCAACTGGAGTATGAGAAAGGAATCATGCTGTGCCAATCCATATGAATTTAAGAGACAGTGACAGAAAAACTAAATAGTGGCTAACAAGTAGAAGCCAGGTTTTATTAATGGCACTCATTCTAGACTATGAAAAACTGCATGGTTTCTTTGCCTCTCTTTTATTGAATAACCCATAAAACTGGATCAATGGCAACAAATCAAGCAGGAACTTTTGAGAAGCAAGCTTCACACACACATACTCAAGGCAGTTTTTTTACCCAAGTAATTGATATTATTAAATGAATAAAATTACCCATGTAATTTATGTTATTATTAGATGAATAAACACCACAACAACAATGGAAATAGTTAATATGCCAAGTAGATAATTTGACTGGATCCTGTCACAGAATCTAATGGAGGAGCTTGATACTTGTGTATTTCTTATAAATTACTTCAACTGTCACTCTGCATTATCTGTTATAAACACATATTCTGCACTTCACAGCAGTTCCAGTAGATTGTTAGCCCTAGAGTACCTTTGTGTAATCATCTAAAACTCCGCACCTCAATTTATGATCCAATAAATCTACACTTTTCTCACACGAACAAATAAGTCAAGAAATCACAAAGTTGAGATAAACCTGTGACTCTTGCAAAATATCCTTCCATTCAGTCTAAGCAGCACCTGCAGTTGATTACCAGAGACATAGGTCATCTAAAATAACAGACTTTATGAAGCCATAAAGTTTTCCCAGCCACAATTCTTACGATGCAACAATATTGCATGCAATAAACCTTACATCACCTTGTAGAAAATATGATTTTTCATAGTATTCTTTACCTTTTCAGTGGAAAATAAAATGCTAAAAGTTATAATAGCTTACATTTTGTAGCCTTAGTCGTCATTAAAATCCATATGAATGTAGTTTATCTATATGAACTTTCCTCCCAAAGAAGGCACAGCATAGCTGGTTTCATCAATACAAACTCTTCAAGAATCTTGAATAAGAGATGTTCAAAGAATTGTAGTAGTAAATTGGCCAAGTATTAGTCCTCTTCTGGATGCAAAAGCTGTTGAAACCCCATATAGTCATGTGCTCCAACTCTGAAGTGATCAGACCAAGATTAGGCGTAGAACTCACACATACAAATTTCTCATTTCTCCACTATGAGTAGTTTTCTTACGAATCAGCAAGTTACACAAGGGTAGATGGCTCTTGTCACATATGGACCAATGCACATATAGATTCAGCATAGCATCAGCAGATACTTAGCAAAAAATTGAAGAACAATTTTTACAATTTTTTTAATATGCTTTGCTCAATGAAGTTTATTGGGGTTTTGCCTGAATGTGAACCCGTACCTTGTAATTATTCATTATATATGCCACTTAGGAAGAGTCATATGTTTTACTTGATAAGTTAGTGCAGAGAAAAAATATGAAAGGTCACACAGACCGTGAAGTTGCTAGTCTAAAAAGCAAAAAAAATTGCCAGAGTATGTTAGACCTTCATCCAGCAGTGTGTGTCCACCCTAAAAAGACCATTATGGATGTTGAAGTAAAAAATACTTATTCTGTACAATTTATTAATTACACAGTGGTGCAAACCAATAACCCTTTTAAGGCCCTTTCCAGATACTGAATAGTAGCTGGCTTAAAAAAACTCTTAATTCTGTTACTAGGTAGAAAAATCACATATAAAAAATATAAGCTGTTAAAAGTCCATAATTACTTGCTGCAAACCAGATGATAATGGACCCAAACAAGGTTCTGCATTCCACTATGCCTGTTCTCCTAGGCTAGAAAACAGACTCTAATCTCTTCTTTGAAGTTTTATATTTTTGATCATTAGTGGCACAAAATACAATGTTTTCAACTCACACCTAATTTTTAAAATGAACAGAAATTCAGAGAGAAGAATAAAAGTGTAAAGTGACATATACTGTCAGATGTCAATCTTCTCCTAATGACATAGGTATCAATTGCTTGCCTTTTTGGTTTAAAGTTAGATCTTGCATGTCATTTATCTGCCGGTTGGTTTATTTCTTCAGAGTGTCACCTGATAAATTATGATTATTATAAAATCATACCTTGGATCTTAACCATTAGACTTCTCTCTGTAGATAATAAGTTTGTTATAAATCAAAACCCTCTTGCTGTACTTAAGCACATCAATATAAATGGCTACAGTCTGGTCCTGAAACATTTATCCTCTCCACTTAGTTTTACGGCAACAGACTCAGATAATATCTTTTGAGTAAAGGTCTGGGCTAATATAATTTGGGTAGATTTAAAACACATCTCATAAATAAGTTTTCCAGTAATGTTTATTTTTTGTCATTGTTCCCGATTCTTCTCATGCAAACATGAGTCTTGTAGGATGTCAACCTTTGTTACAGCCTTGATTTACTTCATATAAGAAAAAGCAACTTGTCACTGAAATAAAAGTTAATGGATTCTTTAAAAATAGCTCTTCATTTTGCTATCCAGTTTTCTAAAATTTGGGCCAATGGGGGCCCAAATTATCCTAGCCTTTATTTCATTACCATCTTTAAACATATATAATTATATTCTCCATTAATTAAAATAATAATTTCGTATGTTTTGCAATACTTTTCAAAAGAGCTTAGATTAAGCTACAATGAATGGTTGGAAGGAAACTTGAAGGTGACACTGAATTTAGTTACCACAGAGATGAGGGACTAAGAAAGGGAGAGAAAAGGCAGGGTTCCACTGAGTTCTAGGTGGCAGCAGAAAAAGATCTACAGAGCCAAGTTTACTGGTGACTGATTCTGCTGCAACTGGCAGTAGCAGCCAGCTACTGCAGTCAAGTCTAAAACCACACCTACCCCATGGCACTAGTAGTAGCAGCTTAACAAAACAGCAGCAAGGCCCACTTATGAAGGACCAGATGTAGGCAAAACAGATAGCGGTACCGCTGCTGTTTTGTTTCCAAAAGTAACGTGCTACCTCAGACAGCCGCTTCCTTCTGGTGGCTAGGAACGGTTTCAGGACAAGTGAATCTGTTTCAGGATGAAAACTGCCAGATGAACAGCTCTAGAACAAGAATACTTCATACATCTCAGGACAGGTGTAGTACATACAGTGGAAATACAGGCTCCCTAAATGTGTTGTGCTTGAAATGTAACCATGGAGAATCTTGGTTCTGTAAGTCTAATAGTTGTTAGTTCAATACCTTGTCATTGTCAGCTATGGTGACTTGGTGGTTTTTGCAATGATTCCAATAGCTACTTCTGCATGGCATTCTGCCAGGGAACATGTGCCCTCAAGACAGGAGACCAACTATCCTCTTTAAATGTACATATTTGGGGTAGATATTAAAAAACTATCATGACAAATGCACAAAATACATTAAAAAAAAATCTTCTCTGGTCCTTCCTATTTCACAATATTTATTTCTTGCTGCTGAAACACTTATACCTGTAATACAAAAATACCACACAAGATTAAGTGACTGAAGTTAGCTGGAAAGGTTGTGTCAGAAAGAGGAAAACAATGTCAAGTTCCTGATTCCCAGTTAACTGAATAGAATTCTAGATTACTACGGATTCAGGTGTCCAATATGCTGTGCCACCTTATTCAACATCCAGATAAGCACATCTTATCCTGAGGAAGTAGTATTACAGATAGCATGTATGAGGAGTGGACTAGTTCAAAGTTACATTTCTCAGCAGAATTCATTCTTACCTATCATGTTTATGGCTCCCCCTAAATATTTGTGCAAATCATTAGAAGTGCACTTTATAAATTACTTTAGTAACATTAAATTTGAGGCAAAAGGAATAATATGCACAGCAGAAAGGTATGTGGCCTCCAGGATTGAGCATACCCCTTCTGCATCTGGCTGTACATTAATCATAACATATCTAATTTAAGTCTGTATTAGTGTCCTTGTTAGGTTTTAATGTCAAAATATTGATGTTATTTTAACATACCATTATCCTGAGGGTGTCCCTGAGGGTACCTAATGCACAAAATTAGAAGGTTGATGATGACTTCCAGCAACACTATTGGCCTGATTCTCCAGAGTTGTTAAACGTCTATGTGTGCTTAAATTTGTGCCAAGAGAATACAAAATGTTAAAATGGGCATCAGCGAGTAGAGAATACTCACTGGGTTATGGACCATTAACTCTTTGCCAGGTGAATTACAGAGTCTTTGCATGCAAGTACCCAATAGAAAGAGAGCAAAGAACAAGGCCTATTGCCTTTGATGAAGTAATGACAGAGTGATCACAGTATTTTATTTTGCTTCCCATCGATGTCTGATTCCACTGTTTAGCCCTGGAAAGTGGTAGCTGACCGCCTTTCTGATTGCCATGTATAACCTTGACTCACGCACCTAGGAAAGTCCTAAAGAATATAAGGCCACTAATTCTGAAAGCTCACTGGCTCCCTCCATAATGAAAAAGCAAGCACAAGAGTAATTTTACTGGCTGTCATTCTTGTTGGATTATCTTACTCACTGAAGCCCTGCATTACTCTGCTTAGACTGACAAAGCAACTTGTGATTGGATAGTAAATTTTCTGTTTGAATAGGATGAGCATCAGAACAGCAGAAAATGCCATTAACTGCAGTTTCAAATTCCAATAAAGTCTGTCACGCTCCGCTGCCTATGAGCATCTCTGAAGTAAAGCACTGTAGTTAAGCTTTCACCTTGCATGCTGGTCTAGAATTCATAGAAAGAACAGGAAAGAAATCATCAAAAGAAGCCCTAGTTATTGTTCAGATTGTTACTGCTTTACTCTTGGTGAGACAACATATTTAGATGCTTCTCAGTATTCACTTTTTTCACTCTGCTTCCCTCTCCTGACCTCCACTCTTAGAAGGATTGTCTCCTGTGCAGCCCAGGAAACTGAGTACAGGGTGAAAATTTATTTGGTTAAGAGGTTCAATGTCTTCCAAGTGAAATAAACATAGTAGAAAGCAATCACAGCATACAAAACACCCTATTGCAGTAATCATAGACTTGTTCTTCATATTTTCATATCTGGTGCCATAGTAGGGTCTGATGACCACATACTGTCTTCGGACTGATAAGGGATGTACTTCACTGACTTCTGGTTTAGACTCAGAAATCTTGCATCAGTTTCCATGGACAAACAAGCCAGGAAGTCAGTAATAATTCCCTCCAAATCTCAACACACCAGTATTTTAACTTTACTGAATTACAATGCAGACTGAAATGGGAACAGCTATGCAAAGTCACTGCTCATTAAGGTCAGATGAAAAAAATTAATCTTCTCAATTATATCAAAAAAGTTAACTATGAAATTGACTGATGGAAACTGTAGATGCCCCATGACAAGCACCTACAACTATGCAATGCATAAATTACACAGCTGAATACAGAAAACCCTGACATATCTTCTTGCATGCCCCCCTCTTTTTCCAATGCAACTACAGTATATTTTCCTCTGTTATGGGTTGGTAACTGGTTAACAAAATATATTGGATCCTGATACAAGGACAGCAAAATACAATCTCGAATTTGAAAGTTTGCATTTTAGAGTTATTTTACTTTCATTCAGTCTTCAGTTTTCTGACATCCAATTTCATTAAGTCACTCTCCACTAAACAGCCTTTTCTTACAAAGTACCTTTTTATTTTGAAAATATTCATACATTATAATGAATGCCATCTCTCACTCTTCCCTGGTGGTCAGCTAATCAGGCTGACCTCTTTTGTGTCTCTATAAATAATAATCTCCAATTCATATACACAGGAGTTGTATTTCTTTTTTGCACTGTCAGAAGATTTTCAATATTCTTTTGAAGAACATGAGTACAGGAACTTCACACAGAATTTCAGTATCAATCTTACCTGTGGCAAAATGAGATGAAAGTCCTTCCCTTCTCACCAATCTCCACTGTAAACAGCCAAGGACTCCCTTAAACTTTTTTCCATAGTTTTGTCTTGAAGGTTTATTTTTGTCTACCCACCCTCACATCTATGTTTCTTATACAATCTCATCTTCTTCAAGAAAATAGACAGACACATATGGAGTTAATATTCACCATCCACACCTGATAACCTGATCAAATAAATTTTCCAATCAGGGACAGAATAATCCGATGTAGTTTAAGTAATTACTGATCAAAAAGGCAGAAGTTGGAAGCTCTTAATATCCTCCAGTAATTTCTCTTTAGCACCATAAAACGCTCTTGGCAGTCATGTCTTGTAAAAGTCAACGTGTTAATAAGCCAGGGAAGGAGGAAAGGAGGAGGAAGGGAGGAATGAAGGAAATGTTCTGTTGCAAGGCTGCCAAAAGAAAGTTTTCCTACTTAAACCTCTGCTTAGGCAATTTTGTTTCATAGTATCTGACCAAAACATAATTTAGTGGATTTCTACATAGAAAACTGAGTTGCACTGAGCAGAAAAGCTGTGCCAGTAAACAGAGGAACTCACATGGTTGAAGAAAACAGCTTGGATAATTTATTTATTGTCCTGTAGAACAAGGAGAAAAACGAGTACCACATTGTAACAGAAACCATATTTGCTTGCTACCTCTTTCTTAGACAACTCAATGTAGTATTACTTGAAGAGACCAAGGATAAGAGTCTTAAATTTATTCCATGATAGTGGTTTATTTAATTAAGAGACAACTTAACCATTTCTTAGCTCAATAAAGCCTGTTGAAATCATCCAGAAAATTACTCTATAAGAGATGAAGGAACAACATCAGCTATCTTTTTGTATGTATTTCTCTTGCTCTGTATTCTTTGACAAAACTAGAATATCAAGAAGGTTTCAGAATTCCTGCCTCTGAAAGGTTACATGAGTCTCCCAAATACACCACCTCTCTTATTTAGTGTCTTCTAAATAAAGAAGCATAGGTTAGCTCCATTTCATAGTCTGGCATGTGTTGGTGTCAAAGTTTCAAGAATTTAAGCCTTAATTTGACCTCAGGGTAGAATCATGTAATGTTTAAGTAGACCTCAACAGTTAAATACTACGAACTGAGGAAACCAGTAGGGAAACATACCTCATGTACAGTGGTATTGAACTGCTATTAAAGGTTAAAATGACTGAATCATGACAGCAACCTAAGAAATACTCTTCTTTATCCTCGCTTTTTCTAAGAGTAATAATTCTCAGGACACCTCTTTCTGAAACTTTCTAGCCAGTCACATTAATTCTGCTGCTGCAGATAATTGTCCATATCTGCTACTTGCCCACTTCTTCAGCTGCATGGACAGTCTGTGCTGTACGTAGTATGTATAAGGGTCATTTCTAAATCATCTTACCTACTGTTTTTCAGTCAAATGGTTTTGCAGCTTCTGTACTAAGATCAATAAAACATTCTTCACTGAGCTGCTGAATACATAAATAAGTAGGGTCATGTTTGATCCTGTCAATTTTTTAGTCCCTCCAAGTTCTTTAGATAGTTGATGATACAATAAATAGGGCCTTATGTGATCATCAAAAAATAAATAGCAATGATACTAAATTCATCTTATTTACAAAAAAGGGATGACCAAGCAGGATAACCCTTTTATTATTCCAACACGACTAAACAACTTCATGTTCTGTCAGACTCAGTTTTGTGACTGGACACTGGAGAAACAGTTTTTCAATATTTTTGCCCAATATTTCTTTGCATTTTTTTATTCTACAAACATCCATTTGTCATTCTACAAATGTCCATTTACTTTTTCATCAGATAGGGAAGAATGAAAGAACTGTGTAAGCTTAAGCACTCACGGATCTTCAAGTGTCCATTTCAGCAGCCAAAGGAGAAGTAGTTTTTATGGAACTTCTTCCTCTGTGGTAGGAGGGTCAACAGATATCTCTGCAAGGCATCACCCCTTTCTCAATTCTTTGAATACAGTTGCAAATTGCACATCATCAAACACAGGCTGGACATAAGAGAAAAACATATTCATAGGAGGATGGCACAGCACCCAGAACAGGTGACCAGAGAAGCTGAAGAATCATAGAATCACAGAATGCCTAGGGTTGGAAAGGACCTTAAAGATCATCAAGTCCCAACCCCCCTGCCATGGGCAGGGACACCCTCCACTAGACCAGGTTGCTCAAAGCCTCATCCAGCCTAGTCTTGAACACCTCCAGGGATGGGGCATCCACAGCTTCTCTGGGCAACATGTTCCAGTGCCTCACCACCCTCACAGTTAAAAATTTCTTCCTAATGTCTAGTATAAATCTACCCTCTTTCAGCTTATACCCGTCACCCCTTGTCCTATCACTGCACTCCCTGATCAAGAGTGCCTCCCCATCTCTCCTGTAGGCCCCCTGCAGGTACTGGAAGGCTGCTATTAGGTCTCCTTGGAGCCTTTTTTCTCCAGGCTGAACAACCCCAACTTTTTCAGCCTGTCCTCATAGGGGAGGTGTTCCAGCCCTCTGACCAATTTTGTGGCTCTCCTCTGGACTCTCTTCAGCTTAGAGGTTTTTGAGACTCAGATAGACAAAGACTCAACTAGCCTGATCTACTGTTGGCCAAAGTCCTATTTTGAGCAGAAACTTGGATTTCATGATTACTAAAGATCCCTCACAGCCAAAATTTCTATGATTCTGTGTAATTGCAAGCAAACCACAGGTCCAGAAATTCCTCCTTTGACACATTGCCAAGCTTTGGCTCAGACAGCAGTAGTGAAGCTGTAGTTTTCTGGAATAACCCAGACTTAGTATATTTAATCTACCAATTTGTGCCTCAGTTCATTTGTGTGTAAATCGGGATTAATATATTGCCCAAGAGCAGCTGTCAGGATGACACAGCTAAAAAGTGTGAAGTGCTTTGATGTTTTGAGACTTTTTTTTTCCAAAAGGAATTTGAAATCTCAACCCACATATGTCACAGCAATGTTATCATAATTACATTTTAATTGCTTGGGGGAAAAAAAATCCTTTGAACAAAAGGATTTGAAGGTGGCAAACACGTTCTCCTCACTGACCATTGGTAATAAGGGAAAACACTTTATTTTCTGAGGTTGGCAAACATCTCAGCATATCCATGCAACCTGCCAAATTCTTGAGGCTTGCATTGCACATAAAAACATGTCCTAACACATTTTTTTATTAAAGTCTTGTTTTAAAAGAAAACAAAATAAGTCACCCTCCCCCCAAAAATAAACCAAACCATAAAACAAAACACACCAACAAAAATTGGACAATGTAATTTGTTTTGAATTACCCCTTATTTATATTTGTTCCAGTCTGTTCACTAATTTACAGGCAGCCAATATAAAGAAGACAAAAGAGATGTCATCTGCTCAAGGGTCTTCAAAACCAGAAAGCAAATATGTCCCTGAACTCTGAAGAATCATAAGCAGAGCGAAAGGGAGTTGCACTAAATCAAGCACTATGCTTATGAGGAGGATGTCTTATAGTTGTAAGGTCAGCAAGGATGGCCAAAATGTACAGTCCGAGACATTTTCATACCATGTCCACAAAACTGGGCTTACCATAGAACAGACGTAGTTTGCAACAAGCAACAGACAAAGAGGCAGCTTGCAGCAATGCCGGTGTTCACTAGTAAAATAAAGTAGGCAAACTACTACATTCTTTACATACCTGTAGCATCACTATTGTTTGCATCAAGGAATTCTTATGTCCTTGCAACAATATATTGTAGGCTTGTCTGGGCAGGGAACATGTGTTTAGGTACATGCTGATAAAGACACCCTGAATGACCTCCCATCAGCAGCCAAGCTAATGTGTTTATAAAACTAAGAACAAAATAATTTCTATGCATCCAGATGGCAATGTCATGTAAGCAATTCTCCAAAGCAGAGACTAAGCTCCACAGGGTACAAGATACACAGCTGTGCATGATGAGGGTGCTGATGTTATTCTATGCTGTGTTAGGAAACAATTTTGTCTAGAGGCTTCACATGTCCTTTGAGCAATAAAGGTTTGGAGGCTGATCCTTGAAACATGTCATGTTTCATACTTCTGAGCACCGTCTCTACAGTTTGATTATTTCATACCAGTCTTAAGAGAGGATAAGTTCTGATATTCCAGTAGCATCTCTTAGTTGCCGAAGCAATCACCCATGATTAGTCATATCAGATGTTGCTGAAACATCTGGTCTAACGCCCCTATAATCTTTCAAATTTCCAGTTAGATGGAATACCTGCCTGAAAAGCTGCTAGTGTCTCAGAAGTAATGAGTAAAGAAACATACTCTTCTTCATGAAGTGAAAAACCTAGGCAGTAACTGATCAACAGATGGTTTCTGAATACAATATCAAGATCCTTGCTAAAAGCAGTCAGTATTATTCTAGCTCTCCATAATACATTTTTAATATATCATGACTACACCCATGTTTTCAAGCAGCTAAGGACAGACCACAATCAGAACTGCATGTACCATGCCTCTTTTAGTCACTTTTCACTTCTTGCTTGCCGATACAAAGTCAAGCAAAACTCAACATTTAATATGCAATGTGCTCTTGCTTCATGTTGTTGAGTACATGAGTACAGCTGACATTTGCAAAAAACCAAAGTGTTAAAAATAATGAGTAAGACATCACAATATATGCACAGGAATAACTCAGACACATCTGTATTGTATTGTGTCATGGGCAGAGTTTACCCCAGAGTGGATGTGATCTACATTAAAAACAGTGGAGGTAAAGCCTGAGTGGAAACGCTGAACACAGACACAATTAATTGCCTTGTGGAACTTATATTTAGTTGTGAAGTGTCATGCACATAAATGAGGACGTATGAAGAATGTTATTATTTACCTGCTAAGAATGCTAACATTCCAGTTGTAAACATTTTCAAGTGACTATTTTCCTTTTTTTTTTTCCTCTTGAGTCTTAATGTAGAATATCTCCTACAAATTATACTGAAGAACTGTTTGCAGGGCTAATTACTCTGAGGTGTTATTCCTGATTCTTCTTATTCATCATCTGTCATTGGCCCTGTTCTTTTCAAGTAAAAAAAGTACACAGATCTGAATTAGCCTGCACTTCTTGTAAACAGAAGAAGCTAATTCAGACAGTAGACACACAAGAATGAATCGGGAATAGTTAGCTCCTTTAAACCTAGACCTTGCCATAATGGAAACCAATTTTTGCAGTTAGACCTTCATTATGTTCAGTTTTACAACAATGACAACCCTAAGACCTCATAGCTTGAGAACCAAAGGGGAGAAATGTGAACATTCAACCACCAGAAACTGGTTTAACAGATGCAGGGATATATAAAAAAAAGTAACCACTATAACCACAATGTTCCTAGTCTTAAAAGTATTTCATATGTTAGTACTTCTGGGGTATGACACTGACAGTGTTGGCAACAGGTTGTTTGGCAGGCAACTACTTACAAGGCTGGGACTAACATTCACATAGGTCCCCCCTGTAGGATGTATTTGATGTACAGAGCAAGATGTTGAGAGGACATTAGCCATCTTAAACTCTGACCTTAAGTCTGTTTGCTGTGCCATTATGTATTCTATCAATATGCATGCAATTTCTTTCAAGAATAGAATTAGTCATTAAAAATGTAATACAAATAGGCTCTACTCAGATTCAGAACAGTTTTTATTCTTGTAGCACAAAGAAATGGACTTCCAGCGAGAACCTTGTTCCTGTACAGCGTTTTTGCTGCCCTTGGCACTTAAAGTGGTATAACACCACCCTGTCATGACTTAAAGTTTGAGACACATGCAGAATGCATCACCGTGATATTAAAATAAAATACTTAAAAAAGAAAAAAAAAAATAAGCTGAGGGGGCAGGAATCCAGCGAGGAGCGGGCTGTGCCGACACGGTAAGCGCAATGGTGCCACCTGCTGATAAAAGCTCACGGACTTGTGCCTCCGCTACCGGTGGTTCAGACCATACGGCTCATTTTACACCGCCTGCACTGCTCATGGTCGGATTTTTCACAGTCCTGCTTTGCGTAACATACTGCAGTAAGGCTCCCTTCCCCTGGCCGGGCTTCATCCTCTTTTAGAAGTGGACAAAGCCAAACGAGGACAGCATCTGTCTGGCAGATGTCTAGAAATCTGTCTCAGCTGAGGTGAAAATGGGCTGCAGATTTAGAAGATGGCATGTTATCCATCTATCTCTTCCTCACATTACAATAGTGGGTTTAAAGGCTCTACCTTCAAATAATTCTTTATTTGTTCTTAATATGGTTTCCTTTCTCAGCTCAATCAGGCTGTTGTCATGCTGTATTGGTACATGTTCACAGCTCAAGCAGTAGGCACTCTTTTCCTTTGTTACATCTAAGAGACAAGCTATTTCAAGAGAGATACAACCACAGTGCGCATAAAGGTACAGAAATTAAGGGTATCAGACACAAAACACACAGTTACCACCGACAAGCTCGTAAAATTGAAGAGACTACAGATCTCATTCTGTAAGTGAATGCTTGTGTTTTCACATCAAAAGGTCTCAATGTACGTCAAACGCTGCTCAGCTCCTACAGCAGTTAACACAGGGTTCCTGTTAAACCTCCAGACAAAATTCTCACAGTCAAGGTCATGCACCAGCAAAGGACAAATACTAAGCTGAAGAGCTAAATCCTCTTTGGGACTGGACTTACCGCACCATAGTGCCACGGCCACTCAGAAACAAGGAAGGATGCTTTCAAGCACCTGACAGGAGTACAAGCATCAGAAATCCTGCATACCTCTAGAAGACATGGACTCCTGTTTGTATGACATAGCTTGCTGTCCCTATATGCATATACTTGGCATTACCCTTGACATACATTGCCCTGGAACAGAGGGATAATTCAGGAGCCTGAAGCACATAAATTTTGCTTTTTCTTCTCTGCAACATCTTCTCATGGTAAAGAGCGAAACAAAAGGGGAAAACCCACAAACCACACATCTCCTTTCAAAGCAATGGAAACATAAAGAAGAAAGACAAGGGTACAGACAGGGTGATCTGTTTCACAGTTTGTAAACCTGTGCTTCCTGGTGTGGAAATGAAGCCTACATGGATAACCTGTTAGCAAGTATCATTCCAGAAATATTCTGAAGAGAAAAATCAAGTGTAGCTATAATAGTTTGCAGTAGACAGTCTCTAAAGGTACAACAAGTAAGGACATCTTGACCCATGTATTTTGAAACTGGTAAAATCAGTCGACCACCAAGATCTATCATGTAATACAAACCAACAGAAAGTACCCAGTTTCCACTACACCAAACCCAGTAAATCAGATCTAAGGATTCTTCTTGAAGTCTTTGTAGGTACTTGAAAAAAAAAAAAAAAAAAAAAAGTGAAAAATAAAAAGATTAGAGAGAAAATTCTGAGCAATTAGAGCCCAGGATGCTAGGCTTGCTTTGTCACTCACATTTCTTTACCAGAGGTATTTATTAGGCTTCATGCAAGAAATCTGCCATAATTTTAAATAAACATCAAATTACAAAATTAAGTAGCCACAGGTGCTTTATCCATCCTATTTGGTTTTATCTGAATTTTCTGTTCTAATCCTCATGACCTCTGAAAAAATTGAAAGAGAACACTACATTAAGCTTTCTAATAAGTGCATTTCTGTGGGTTTTTGGGTTTGTTTTTTTTTTTTTTTGCTTTCAAATGTTGTGTTCCAAAAATCACATTATCAGAACTGCTTGGTCCCCTCCCCTACAATGTCACTTTTAAACTGACATAGTTTGTGGCAGATTAAGGCACGGACTATGATGGAGGGTGAATCAGAATCGTTTATTGTCCTTTACATCAGTTTTTATAGTCTAGGCAGCTCCACATGTATGCCATGGGAGCGGTACTTCTATTGATTAACTACTATTGACCACGCGCCCTGATTAGCTTAACGATTGACTGAGTCCTATCTTCTACATTCTTGCTGTGTTTGTTAGTTCTCATTGTTTTCTGCCACATTTATCTTCTGTGTTTGCTTGATTCAGAGGCAGAGCTTCATATCTTTGAGGTCAAACCTTAATCCAATTTCTTCTTATTCTCCTACAATAGTTTACTACACCATTCAGAGAGAAAAAGTAGTTCTTTCCCATAAATATTCAAGTTCTTAAGTGGCAGCCATGTACATTGGTGATGCTTGGGAGTTCCTAAGTGACTTATCTATAAGGAGGGTGCACTAGACTTGGCCATCCCTTCACTTACTAAGTTACCTGGAAAAAAATAGAGCTTTTTTTTTTTTTTTTTTTCTACAATGAAGAATTAATTACAGTTTGAATAAGATGCCACCAGTGTGTTAACTATTTGTATCAACTCTCAGGCAGACTACCATCGAGCATCAGAGTATTACCCATCATCCTTCCAATTTCTTTCCTTTGTGTAACTGTGACATGAACTTTCAGGGTAAACGTAGGAAAACAGAGTGTGTGAAAATTTTCAAGTGTGACATGCAGAACTATTTTCATAAGTATTTTGAATTTTATCTCTAGTATGCTATATAAGATATCCTGTTCTACAAGTAAATTCTTCCAAAGGAGAAAATGGTCATGTTTTGCCATGGGTCTCCCGATTTTTTTCACCATAGGCAAGGAAACGCAATGCTACTTTGCAGAAAGACAAATCTATTTGTCAAGTTCATGCACTTAATTTTCCCAGACATGTTTCAGTCTGTACTAATTCTATCTTGATGACTATTCTGTCAAAATATAATTTCCCCTTTAGTTTCATATGATGAGGAAATTTTCTTGCAATTACCACTAGGATGACAGCATCAGCTGACTTGTTTTGCTCAAGCAAATGTAAATGTACAAGTAAATATGGAATATATCCATTGAAGTGACCAGCTAGGCAGGTAACCACTGATTTCTGTGGACTAATTTCTATAAGATGTCATCTTAAATAATAAACCCACATGTCTACTCAGTTCCACACCAGAGGCAGCTAGAGCAAACTAGTGAATTCTATACCCTATAAATGGTGTGGTGGAGAGGTAGAGCCCAGAGATCTACACTTACATATTAAATCTCAGGGAAGTGGGCTGGCATGTGTTAAACTGACCTGACTTATGTCCTACTCAAAAAAAAGGCTAAACTCAAACTTTGGCTTACACTTCAAGTCAGTGTTATTTTTCTTTGGGCTGTTAGGCTTCTTCTGCAAGTCAGCTGTGCACGTAAGAGTGGAATTGTGGCCTCATCAGTTTACTTAAACTTTTTTTATTATTACTTTATAAGACCTTACCAGAGTTGCATAGCACTATTCAGCTAGAATGGATGAAAAGTGAAAGGTAATTATATCTAAAACAATGAGGACAGACAGAATAATCTTAAACAGATAATCATATAAAATAATATCCCAATTATCTCTTTTATTCATGACTTTATTTTTCCTTATACTTCTAAAGGGGACTACATTGATGTGTTTGAGTTCAACTTCATTTAAACTTCAGGCTTCATTAATTGCCAAAACAATGACACAGTGAACATTTTAAGCTTTTTGGTTTTGGAAGATTTATCTGCTGATAAGAATTTACATAAAATTTTGCAAAGAAAAGCCACGGTCATTTTTCAAGACAAATTTTTCTGCCTCTGGATGGTGCTAGCAGAAGGAATAAAAAGCTCCTCTGTACAGAATTTTAGCTCTACATCTTGGTGAGGCATGTGAACAGCCTGATCAAGAGAGTCATGGAAGCGTCTGTTCTTATTAACAACTTTAAAGTATTTATATTTCCAAGAGAACACAAAAGACATAGTCAAGGGATGCCAGGGCTATATATATATAACAACACTGGCATGAAATGCAGCTGGATGTTCTAATGCAGAACAGCAACACCAATCTTACAAACAACCAGAAGGACATGCAGAGGTGGGCATCCAAAGAGGCACTCAGTATCATCCTCTTTGTCCTTTCACAGCATGTGCTGCTACCTGTTAGTATTATTCCCACCCTACAAACAGAACCAAGCCCTAGAACCTGAGTAATTTTCCAGAGGAATCAAACACTTGATTACAACTTAAAGGTTAAGCTTACTAAATTAGATTCCAGTTAGATTTCATCACCTCAGGTCTTATGCATTTCAGTTGGATGCGGGCAAAGATGCACTTTTAGACAAAATTCTGTGCCTACTTTTCAGAAAGCTGCCCCTACCACCTATCAGCAGATGGTTAATCCCTCCTTCTCTATCTTGGCCCAATGCAGTTATGAGATAGTGTTCACGAAAAATTAGTTTGGCCTTAGGTCCTTCATTATTATCCCAAATCAGGCCAAGATTATATAAATCATGATTATAAGGGCTAACCCAATTTCAAATAGAGTATTTTTAAATATTGACCTATAATACTTTCCTCTGATCTGTTTCTGATCAGACAGCAACTTCATGGGCAACAACAACAAAATCAAAACATCGTAATATTTAAATAATAATAGATGAAAGGACCAAAACTATCAATGGCTCTGGAAAATAATACAAGTTAAGCTCTTTCTGGTATATGTATAAAGCCAGATACTCTTTACAAACGAACAAACAAACAAAAAATCCAGATCTAATCCAAAACTCTTTACAGGAGGAAAACTCATTGAAGTTCTATTTCACATCCTATTCTCGAGGCTGAAAAACACATACACACTAAATATCCATTGATCAGCAAAGTCACCCTGTGCAAAGAAAAGTGAACAGACATTTCAAGACTATTTAGTTTGGTAGTAAGAGCTTTTTAAATGTAAGGTTTCCCTGTAGAACTTTAATAGAGAACAGGATTCTACCTAAATGTTGTTTGACCTGTCCTCGGGATGTTAACCAAACATTTATCACTTTTATTCTATATAATTTAAAAACATGCTAATAAATTTTATGTAAGACCACAAGCACTGGCCTTACTGCTATGTTTGGAATTTTGTGATTGGCCTCAGTAAGGACTGGTTTACTCTAATTTTTATCCATAATTTTACAACCATTTTTATTCCATCCCAACAAATGCTGCAAGAATCCCTCATCTTAAAATGTCCTGAATTATATTGGACTAGAATACAGATTTTAAAACAATACTGGAAAAATGAAATGAATACTTGACTGGAAGAAGCCAGAATGTCCACAGAAAAACTCATTAAGAGTGTGCCTCCAGAGTCTACACACTGTGTGCTAGAGAAGTGCAAACAATAGTAGTTATGAGTATTACTAGTTGTGGAGACTGAATGAGCCAGGATAAGAGCATCATGATACATACTCACAAAGACTGCCTGCTTTTTCTTACCCACTCACACTAAAGGGACAGAATATCAATAATCCACTTCCTAGTTCATACGTCTTTCTAGACCAGGGTCTCCCGAGGAATCTGATCAGGAACATGCACCCAACTAGGAATTTCACATACATTCAACACACAGCGTTCTTCCTGCACACCCCAGTCAATGTACTTCTGCTATAATATTATTTATCATCAACACTGCTTCTGCTATTGCTACAGCTATATAATCTCTTCTTTTGACAGACGTGTAATCTGCCCAAATCAGCAAACAGGAGTCATTGTTCAAGACCTTTGTAGTACAACTGCTTTCGCATTGTGTAAAGGAGACATTTGCCCTACTAGTATTATGCTATGCTGTACCAAGCCAGAAAATTATGGAAATCCTGCAGATACTAGAAAGATTTTGAAATCACAACTACAAATAGCGATGTCTATGAAGGCAAGTATGCAATGCTCAAAAGTTAATGTTACAAAATGGATTATCTTTCAAATTACTGGATGCAAGATAATGTTGCAATATATCAGGGACATCTCATACAGTACAAGGTTTCATTTTGCAAGATATTGTTGACTCTCCACTTGGGACTTCTTTGTTCTGATCCCAAGTTTTTGATCTCATCATAGACCTTTGGTCAGTTTCACAAACTTTGGGAAGATTATTTTTTTTTCTAAGTCTTAAACAAACTACCATGAAGGTTTAGGTTTCTTCCCCTGCATTGGTAATAGACATATGCTAATTGTTTGCTATATCTTCTCTCCAAGATTATAATTTGGTTGCTGTTGAGCTGCTAAAATAAATAACATTGTCTAACTGCTGTTCAGAATGGGGTTTTTTGTGTGCCTGAAAGGTGTGCAACAGTGATCACCTAAAATGGACAAGATTTTTCCTGATTTGCTTTCAGTTCTGTTGACCTCATTTTGCTGGGTGCAAACAGAGATTCCTGCAAGAATTCTCTACGGAAGGGCTCAAGGTAACATGAAATCAGATACACGGGACTCTCAGAGAATTGATAAAGGGTCTTGACCCTTAACCATGTGTATTGGAGACAGACGAAACAAAGAAAAATAGCTTGATTACTCCACTCAGGTTCTACTTCCAGCAAAAGCAGCATGAAGCTATCTCACTACAAGGCAACTGTGCCACTGTAGTATGAACTTTATAATTGTTGTTTGTGCAACTTGCAAGTTGCATGTGCTCCAAGAACATGGACATGCAAATACTCAGGTTCCGCTATAACTAATTCAAGTATCAACATCTGCATAGTACTAGGAACTTCCTAAGAAGCTACCAATCATAATGACTTCAGTACATAAGAAAAATACACTGAGTTCCTTAAGGTATCTTTCTAAATAATATACAGTTTCATTCCAGTGCTTAAATGCCAGCTGAGCCAGCATGATTGACTTATTTTCAGTATTTTCATGGTGCATCTCTATAATTTGCTAACTCACTAACCAAAACATTAACCAAAGGGCTCTTGAATGTTATTAGTCTATAGGTAACATTCTGAATGATTACTCATTTGGCTCATACTGAATGAATGTTTAGCAAGGTGTAAGTAAGAAAAAAAATCTGGTCTAGTTAGACTAATCTAAAGTATGGAACTCCTATTTTTATACTACTACTGGGACTGTTGTACTTACACCATTTCCCTTCTGTATTGATAACTAAGACTATTCTCTAGATTGAACATTCTCCCCTAGTGGATTTTATGAATAAGAGACACCAGTTTCATTTTGAGGCTTAATGTACCTTCCTCTTCTAGAATAATAGAGATTTCAGTCTGAGAACAAACAGAATTAATAATTCCACTTGCATGTCTCCACACATGCCATAGTTGTCACTGCAGATTATAAATATTTACATACGTGTTCTGCAAGCATGTGCATGTACAAATGTAGAAATTAAAAAAAAAAAAAAATCTGAGGGTTGTATATTCTAAACTCTAAATGGTGGTAACACTGAGAATCTTGGTGTTCCATCAAATCACTGGGGACTAGATAATTTATTTATTTAGCTAAATTTACTCAATATGGTCCTCTCTGTCATAACGCTATTCCTTTTTTTGCTATTATTTGTGTTTCAAAACATCTCAAAACTACAGCAAGAGAAAAAACTTACTTTGCAGTCATGGAAAATTTGTATACAAATTGCTACAAGATGGAATGTTTGATATAGCTTTTTTAGAACCTCTCCTTTTTTCTTCTTCATCCTACGTACTTAGAAAAGGCAAATGTTTTTGGTTTTGTTTGTTTTTTTTTTCCTCCACAAAAAAACAAGGCTTTTGCTGGAAGCATCAAATAACCTTAAGAACGCATGGCACTAATTTCCACTTAGGCATAGTTACAGTTACAGCTACAAAAAATGATTGAACAAGTAAAAAAGTTATTTATAGTAGCAGCAATTACAACAATGACATGAATAATTTTTTAAGCCCTTTTACAGTGCTAGACCACCAAAATCAGCCTCTAAAACGCACTCATAGAAAGCCACTGAAATTAATAGAAGGACTCTTGAGACCCTGCTTGATTCAGACATAGATCCTGCAGGAAAAAATGGCACCAGACCTTTTCTACTCTCATTCTCCATGTTGTTACAATGAGAAAGAAATAAGTCATGCTGCAAAATTGTAGTCATGAGGTTTCTACCAGGAGCTATAAAGAACACATATAATAAGGCTTTCTGTCCCACATCTCCAGCATGAAAAAGGTCCTCTAGCAAACATGTAAAACTTAATTATCATATTGAGCTACCATCCTTAAACCCATGTTAATGCTTCAGAATATAGTAGCTTTTGACTTAATACAAAAATTGAATATATGTAACCTTGAACATATGAACATTGTAACTTACAATGTTACTAAAAAAAAAAAGGGGGGGGGAGAGGGGGGTGTTTTGTCCCCAGTATAACTAGGCTCTTGCATCTATCCAGGCAAATCTTACTAAAAGTACATCCAATTTTACAAGAAAATTTAATTTCAAGGCCTAATGAACAAGATGAAGTCTCAGGCAATAAAATGTGTCACAGCTTGAATGGGGTGTTCTTCCCTTTCAACATATAAAAAGATGTTTGCTCCTCAGCTATCAGAAAAATGAACCCCCATGGGCTAGAAGAACCAGTTATTGTAGCTGTAGCCATTTGTTCTATTAAAGAATTTCTGAAATGTTGGAAAGTCTTTTCTCAAAGTTAACACTGTGACAGAAGACCACATATTGGGAGAGTAGAATTGGTTTTGGAATGCTGGAGTTGAAAAACATAGTCTTGGGAAAAAAATATTAAATCCTCAAAACATTCTCTGCTTTGATGTAGAAGTCAGTATTTACGATTAAAGTAGGAAGCTATTATTATCTTGCTTTCCTTTCTTAATTCAATCCTTTTGACTGAGTGTTCTGAAAGAAAAATAACAACACATTATATCCAAACTACTAGTGCAAAGCATGATTATCCACTTTTAAGTTTGTTTTAATTGCTGCTTAATGTTCATTAATTATTTTCATGTTTAAGTCTTTTTCTGCCCTATAATGCTAATGCTTAATTCCCAGATAAACTGTAACTCCTGAAAACGAAACCTAGCATGCCAATTTCATTTATCTTGCTGTCCCTGCTTCTGTTGTTACAAGTCCATGGAAGAAATCCTCAGCTGGTGTACACTGATACAATTCAACTAATTCTACAGAAGCTGGGCAACTTGCACTGAAGGTCTGACATTTCATTATGAGAATTTGCAAAACTCTGTTCTGTTGTGAGACTCCAACCGAGTCTGGAACAGAGTATTGACTGCCGCTAGATGCCTTGCTCCAAGCTGTATATCAATCACCTAATTAGTCATTCAAATTACTTCAAAATAAATTCTGCTCCTAGAGTCTTTTCTCTAACCTTGTAGCAGTCTCAGCCTCCCACAAAGATTCTCACTGAAAGTGAGGCAGTGCTCCAAAAGGTCTCAGAAGAAGAATACCTTGACAAAGGTCTGCTCCATTCCCTTGAAACTGATACATTTCACCTGTACAATCAAGTCACAGGGCTCTTGCCAGAGCTTCTTTAAAGGCATACTTTCTTACCGTTCTGACATAATAATATTAACTAGTGTTATTCATAGTTTCAGCACATTAAAAAAATCTCCTACATTCAACTGGTAGGAGAAAACAGAAAAAAACATGTCAGCACATGAAAACACCAGAAACAGCGCTTTGAGATGGTAATCCTGGCTGAATGGTGTAAATCCATTGTAATGCTTCCTTGAGGTCTTATGCAAGACCTCAATTTGTAATGGCCTTGCATGGAATTCAGAGATACGCTTTATATATTGACATCACATGCTTAAAGTTTTCCCCTGACCACCCCTGAGGACTTAGACATGCTCTGAATCATTTTCACTAAGTAATTGCAGCAGGCTAAAATATACTGAACATTTTCTTATGCCTTTGCTCTCACTTTGTTTACTTGCACATATCCAGCGACAGTGGCTGGGCTCTAACAATGCAGCATTCTTGTTGCAATTCTTAAATAAATACAAGCAAATAACCACCCATGCAACAAGGTTGATGCTTTGTTAATTTAAAATAAAATTTACAGAGCAATCTTAGCTTTTGCAGCTTTCTTAACTCATGTTTTATTATTTTTATATTATTTTCCACCATCTCACTAAATTAGGTCCTTCCTGTAACATGTATTTCACTAAAAAACTTCTTAATTCACCCACTAGATTGTGACCTATAACCAGACTACATCAAATGCATGTTAACAGACATCCCTCCACCCTTGCCCTCACTTCCCAAATGGTGGAATAGGCAAATAGTTGGTTGATTGTTGGGGGAGAAGGGGGGAGGTCGGGTGTGTTTTCACTTCCAAATTAATTTATATAAACTGTACAAACTGTTTAAGTTTTGCAGTCACAGTCATAGCTCACATTTTTCTGAAATACTTCTGTTCATTTTCTTCATAAGTTTAGGATGTAAAAATTAAGAAAATAATTATCCAATGTTCTGTACCTTGCATGTTCACTTACATCTATATATAATGTGGAATCTTAGCAAGTAACTCATCCATTTTACAAGGTACAGGATTTCCTTCTCTAATAACATTCCTTTGGGTATATTTTCAAAATACTGATGTTGTGAGATACTATACTGTTCTGTGGGCCCTAATCTGCTTTTTCTGCAGTCACTCCTTTCATATGAAGATTTCTGGGAGTGCTTGAATACCTGCATGCATGCCTAGCTAGTAAAATCTAGGAGAGAAATACAATGAACCTGCAAGGTGAATAAAATTACAGCTGGAAGGAGCTCCCCCAGAAACACAAGTGTACACACTTGTGCCTCAAGATCAGAAACTGATCCTGATTTTTAGGGAAAAGTATGACTGAGATTGCAAAAGCAGAAGGGGAAAATAATACTTATTTTTAAAAGAGTAAAGGAGTACCTGAGAATCACAGATCACCAAGGTTTATCTGATGCCCAAGAAGATCCTAGAACAGTTGCTAAGCATTCTGAGAATAGTGATAAGTAAACAAAAATAACTCCCTCTATGATGTACACTCTTATCAAAAACATCTCACTAGAGCAATTGAATTTCCTTGTAGGTAGCTTAATGAACAAGGTTAAGTAACAGATATGCCACACCTCAGCTTTAGTGAGGTATTTGACACAGTGACATTGTCATAAACTGGAAATAGTTGCAGAATGGCAAGAAAAATAATTAATCTCAAAACCTAACAGTTTAGGACTCATTATCAGACTAAGAAAATTTAAGTGAGGTAGAGGTCTGTCCTCAGATTATTTTTTTTTTACTATTCAAGTCATAATATCTGTAAATTATTTGAGTAATGAGATACAAAAAATTCACACATAGCATCACAGTAAGAGAATTTACAAGCATTTTGGAGGTGACAATCAGAATTTGAAATGACCCTGCTAAGTCAGAAAAATGGTTCAAAGTCAGTAAGCTAAATTCAATTAGGGCCAGGGCAAAGCACTGCCTACAGGAAGGAGAAATAAAGAACATAAATACAAAGAAGGGAAACAAACAATCAGATTATTCAGTAAATCTGAAATGAAGCAAATTGCTCTGCTTTTCCTCGCCTTAGTGAGAGCTCAGCTAGAACACTGACTGCAGTTTGGTCAGTCTGCTTAAGACAGACAAAAGTAAATTACTGAGTCCTGAAGAGAACACTAAGAGTAACTACAGATTTTAAAAATGTGAACTAAAAGGAAAAGCTGCAGGAATTCAGTAGGGTCAGTCTAGAGAAGAGAATCTTACAGGTAACATTTTCTGCTATTCAAAAAAATAGTTTAAATCTGCCCGGTGTTTTGTAGGTGAATCTTGTAAAAAATATACAAAGTATTCACAGAAGACAAGTTCTTCTTTGCGCCCTGATTCACAACATCCACTCCTATCCCATGTCTGAAACCCACGGAACCTAGTGCTGATGCTGTTTTTTCGCTATTCAATTGCTTGTATTATGAGGAAAAAAACCCACTGTTTTTAATGTTGATTTTGCATGGAAATGTCAATACTGTATAAATTCTTTCTAATGATAATTGGGGAAAACAATACCATTTTCTTCATTAGTAAATGTGATTAATAATGCTATGCTATTCAAGCCATTATGTCTGTAATTTTGCCTTGGCAGTGATGTGGTTTATAATAAACATATTCCCAGAATTTAGGACTGCTTAGCAATCCTACTGTCTCTGCAACTATTCGCTTAAGAGATGCAAATTAAGCACACAAACATAGACACCTGCCTTCTCCTGATCAAAGGATGAATCACTGTCATCACCTTCTATTACCAACCATCCTTCAGTTACTCCCTTGATTAACTTGAGGAGCCCAGTTTTTCTGAGGCATCTCTTGCTCAAGTTGTGGGAGAAAGCCAGCATCAAACATCAAAACACAAACACAAAAACAACCCCCACAGAAACAACAAATCTATTTCTGATGTTTTCATCCAGTGTTGGTAGCACAGCCAGAAGGCTACAAGGTACACTAGGAAGATGAGTCAATTGCACAAATTCATTTTCTCTGAATACTGAAGTAAAGAAAATGAAGGGAGGAACAGGAAGAAGGAAAAAAAAAAAAAAGCTTTTGTCCAAGACAGTAAAAAACTTGTTAATTATTAAAGCAGCAACCTGATGTAGGAGACTGAAATTCAAGTTCCTGTTTTAAGTCAGTTCTCAGTGGTCTTCATGGAGTTTACTATTTTCATTAGTCATTACAACTGTTAAACTATGGGTAATCTTCTTTCACATCTTTAATGAAACCTTCAAATACTGAAATGAATTTGAGACATCAAAAGAAAAATAATATTTTTAGTTCATCATAGTCTTAACAAAAAAAAAAAAAAAACAAACAAACAAAAAAAAAAAGGTTTCCTAAGAACACTTACCTTGAAAGCTTACACAGGTCTTCGGAGTGATAATGTAAGAGAGAGGAAGCAGTAGCAACAAATTATGAAAAGGGACAAGGACTTTAGCCAGACTCTTAGATGAATTACTACCTAGGGACTTGCTAGCAGGGATTGATTTTGTTTCCACTTGCTTTCAGCCTATAAGGCTTTTTAGCTTGCACTGAAGTTTCCCAAACATTCCCATCAAAGGGGAGAGAGAATGAGGAGAGGTCTTGCATCTGGGCAAGAATAACTCCA